>NC_046172.1:61721103-61866444 GCF_011064425.1 Rattus rattus
TGCTTCGTTCGGTGCGTATTGCTTACAGGTTTTCAGCTGTTCTTGTGGACCTGTGCCTTGAGTGAGTTCACCAGGCAGGTCACTTGCAGCAGATAAAATTAATCTTACACCTGTGGTCCCGAGGCTCAAGTTCGCTCATGAGGTTCTGCCCACAGGGCTCTCCGTGGTGGCAGCAACCAGGAAGATCTGTTACGCCCTTCTTCCGGGGCCTCCGGCACCAGGGTTCCAGATGGCCTCGTGTTTTCTCTGAATCAGTAATGTGTGCAGAGAGCAGTCTCTTCTGGTTTCCTGCAGGCGTGTCTGCCTCTCTGAAGGTTTAGCTCTCTCCCACGGGGATTTGGGTGCAGAGAACTGTTTATCCGGTCTGTTTCCTTCAGGTTCCGGGCGGTGTCTCAGGCAGGGCTCCTGTTGCTCCTGGGCCCTCCCCCCAGGAACCTAGAGGCCTTGTACAGTTTCCTCTTGGGTCAGGGATGTGGGCAGGGGTGGGCAGTGTTGGTGGTCTCTTCCGGGCTGCAGCCTCAGGAGGTCCACCTGACCAGGCGGGGTAAGGTATCTCTCCCACGGGTTCTGGGAGCAGAGAGCTGCTGCGGGCGGGATCCGGGTGTGGGACTTCAAACACAGGACGTGCCTGGTCCTAGAGGGATTCTGTCTCTGTTCCTACTGGAGTCTTCTGTGCAGTCACTGATTCTCTTTAAATATTGAATTCTGAAATATTTTCTGCTATTAAAGATTTCTTATTATCACATGCTTTCCAGTAACAAAGAGTTTTGAGCTCAATAAGATCTCATACTGGGTTGATTAAATTTGTGTTTCTCTGTTGTTTTGCACGTGGGTTAGGTAGATATGTATTCCTGTTTCTTGGTTTCCCTGTTTCCATTTTTGTTGTTTATTTCACGTGTTACCTTTATTTGCATTTGTGTCCCCTGTTACTTGTGTGTGGGGGGGCATGAATGCATCAAGCAGCATTGATGGTAACTTGCAGCAGAAACCATTTCTAATCTTACCATCTTACTATTAGAACAGATATAGTGGCATTATAGCACTGATTGGAAAAAAGTTATTTTTATTTTTCAAGGGGTAATAGTTTTCATAATTAATAGCTTAAGTGAGAAGGAATTGGAAAAAGGTAATAAAAGTAGATTTAAATATGAATGAGAGGGAAGTATACTGAATTATCAGCACTTTCTCTCATTAGGATAAAGTATATTTCTTTTTTTGAGACCCTCCTCCCCTATATTCTTTTCACCAAGTCACACAAAGGCAGGTTCTTACTTGCCCTTTGACATAAGAGTTCTTTAAGGGTGAGTATATACCTAGAAGTTATTGCCTATCCCTTTGCAATGATTATGAGATGATGAGAAGGCAGGGTTAGGCCTTTCATTTTTGGACTGCCATGGATCTTCTACTGCAATACATTTAAAATAGCCAAAGAAAACTAATAAAAACCCACATAGCATTATGCATACAATAATAGAATCTTCCAAAGTATTTTATAGATACTTAGTTCATTTTTAAGTTTTATCTTAATTAATTTATTGTTTTGAGACAGATGTTCACTATATAACAGCTAACTTCAAACATACACTTCTCTTGTCTCAGCCTTTAGAGACCTGGGTTTGCTGGTATTCACTGTAGTACCATGCATGGAATCTATTTGAAGAGAAACTTTTGATGAGCAATTACTATATAAAATATTTGAAAAAATGTTAATAGTGAGTCTTAATTGACAGCACACTAGCTTCTTTAAAAGGAATTAATTTTATGTGTGTATATGTTTGCATGCTTTAATATGCACACACACACACACACACACACACACACACATATATATATATTTGTGAGTTATTTCATGTGGGTTTACAGAATCAAGCTCTCATCCTCTGGAAAGAATATGCCCTTTTTTCTGTGCTCTTTTCTTCTTTTTTTTTTTTAAATTATTCTTTAATCTTCTTTTTACAGTCCAGTCATTATTCCCTGCCTGGTTCACCCTCTGACTGTTCCTCATCCCATACATACATCCTCATATCTCATCCCCCAGTCTCCAAGAAGAAGTCCCCAAATCAGCACCCCTACCCTATCAGACCTCCCTATTCATTGGGGCCTCAAGTCTCTTGAGGATTATGTTCATCTTTTCTGACTGAGGCCAGACAAGTCAGTCCTCTGCTGTTATGTGTATCAGGGGCCTCATACCAACCAGTATATGTTGCCTTCCTCACTTGATGCCCTTTCTCCTGGAGGTGGACTCTACAAGTTCCCTCTCTGCATTGCAGGACATTTCATCTAATGTCCCTCCCTTTGAGACTTGAGAGTCTCTTACCTCCCAGGTCTCTGGTATGCTTTAGCAGGTACCCCCAACACCACCACCTCCTGAGGTTTCCTGTTCCATTCTTTCTGCTGGCTCTCAGGACTTTACCCCAGCCCCCCACCCAATACCTGATCATGTTCCCCTCTTCTCCTCCCTGTCCTCTTTCCCATCCAGGTTGCTTTCATCTTCCCTGTCCTCCTGTGATAGATTTCTTCTCCCTCCCAAGTGGGATTGAGGCACCCTCAATTGGGCACTTTTGCTTGCTAAACTTCTTGAGTTCTGTGGACTGTATCATGGCTATTCTGTACTTTTTTGGCTAATATCCACTTATTAATGAGTGTATACCATGTATATCCTTTTGTGTCTGAGTTACCTCAGTCAGGAAAATATTTTCTAGTTCCATCCATTTGCCTGCAAAACTCTTTTTTTGACAATCTTTGTCCTTGGTATTTTACATTTAAATCATTGTACCCCTACCTTTCCTCTCTCAACCTTCCCTTGTTTCTTCATTGTTGCTTGGATTTAAGAATATATTTTCTTGTTCAATCCATACCCCATTAAGAACAGCAAAGCCAAACAACCAGAGCTCCCAGGGACTAAACCACTACCCAAAGACTATACATGGACTGACCCTGGGCTCCAGCTCTATATGTAGCAGAAAGTGGCCTTGTTGGGCACCAATGAAAGAAGTAGCCCTTGTTCCTGCCAAGGCTGGACCCCCAGTGTAGGGGAAAGATGAGGGCGGGAAGAAGGAATTGATGGGGAGGGGAACACCCTTATAGAAGAATGGGAGGGGCATGGGATACGGGGCTTATGTCTGGGAAACCAGGAAAGGGAATAACATTTGAAATGTAAATAAAGACTATTCAATAAAAGAAAAAAAGAATTTATTTTCTTAACTATTGAGCTATTTTCCCAGACCCTACATTACGTTCTTTCATATAAAATGATTTTTAATATTATTGTGCTTGTGTTTTACATGTACACATGGTATATCTTTTGAGGAAGCCTGCATGACATGACATGCATACGGAGGTCAAATGACAACTTCCTTTGGAGGCCGCTCTCTTGTCTCACTCATGCATGGGTTTTCAATTTCAAACTTGGGTAGCTAATCTTGTTCTTTAAGCAACTTTATCCACTTCTCTATCTCCCCAGCTCAGAACACACTGATTTCTAGAATTTATAATTATTGTTTTAGTGTCCTAGTCCACTATTTCTTTTTCAATGTATTATGTCCTATTTTACTCTACAGCTAAGTCTTCACGATAAATCATTCAGAAAACTTTGCTTCTTCAGCTTGTGAGATGGCTCAGTTAACCTATAAAGGCAGAAGTACCTAAATTATTATTAGTTCTCCCTTCTTCATAATTCGGTTTGTCCTCACAAAAGAACTCCATTCAGAGATCTTTATACCCGTTTTTTTCTCTTGTTTTCCTCAAACTTCTCAGAGGGACAAGCCATTTCTGCTTTCAAATTTAAGTTGTGATTAGACGAGTATTGAAAACAAAAATATGAATGATTTTAGTCAAATATCCAATATAAAGGAGAACATATTTCAATTACTGATTGGATCCATGCCAAATATAGTCTGTTCATTCTATAATGAATGAATCCTAATAATGAGTGTATTTTTAATTTTATTCTTTCTGTTTACTGGCACTGTAGATTGAATCCAGGGCTTGTGCATGTAAGGCATGGACGTTTGATAGTATCCTTTCTACCTCCTAAATACATGTTTTTCTGTACATATCCATAAAGTAAGTTTTTTGGATTTTATTTATCATGAAACAGTTAATGCAAGTGTGTAACTGATCAATGTCAAATTGTAAGTAGGATCTTGGCAAATTGTTGCTCATATTGCCACTCTACTTCTACATTGTAACTTGTTTTGAAATAATGATATTCTCTTTGATTTCAGGTAAAGTCATGTGTCGTTTCTCAGTAATACATATACTGATTTTGGTACTTCAGTTTTCTATATATGAATATACACAATTATTAGTGTTACCTGAATTAATTAAATAACAAACTCATTTGCTGACACTACTTAAGCATTATAAAACAAATCAAGTGCATAATGTCTTCTTTATAAGCACCAGAGTTCAAATGAATTCTAATAATTTCCTTTCTACATTTCTGTTTAATTTCTTTTGTTAACTGACTTACTCCATCAGAATGAAAGAATTCAGAGGTGTGAATGCATTTCATTTTAATGCAGTCATTTTTATTTTATTCATGGCATGGTTTTATTTATTCATTAGTACCATTTGTTTCCATAGGCATCATAATCAAGATAAAGCATTCTTTTTAACTACACGCAGAGGACAGAGAATACCATCAAAGAGTCTACTGGAATAGCTCTTGGTTAAGCATTCCATACAAATTCTGAGAATTTATGAAGCAGACAAATATCTCTCTTCTTTATCTTTTCTTCCACTATCATTTTCTGTGTTAAGAAACAAATTTAAATGGCAGAAAATAGCCCTTACCTTTCATTTTAGCCATAAAATGAATTACTTACTATGTCCAAGAAAAGAGAAATGATGATAATATGAAAGGTGAAATTTACCACTTTATAATTTATCTAAGAAGAATATATGAAGTTGGGAACCAAGCAAGTATTACTTATCATTATTTTCCTTTGTCTACAAAGAAAGTAAGCATAACCTGTGGCTCTCTAATAACTAGATGAAGTATATAAAATTCATCATACAATTATAAAGTAGCTTTCATCCAGAATTTTGAAGTAGAAGTAAAAAGGAATATTAACCAAAAAATTGAAGACCAACAGTATTTGAAAGTATAATAAAAAGAACATAATTGCTACTTTTCAATTCAGGCCTCAGTATGGATTATTAAATATACACTTGATGATTGTTCATTAACAGAAGATGAGCCAAGTCATAATATGACTGCCATGAATCTGTAACATTTACTTATATTCACTCAAATAAACGATTCGTATTTTAAAAAAATTCTACCCAACATTGACCATAATTAGGAAAATCTTTTACACATATCTGACCTTCATTCTTGTTGTATGGTAAGTGCTACAACAGAAGGAGCACATGCTAGTTCATGCATGGATACTAGGTGAGCTCGACTTCTGCAGATATCAACAACAATGTGGGTTTATAAATAGTAACAGATGACTTAAATAAGAGTATGTATTAATGAAGAAATTACTATGAAAAAATTATTTATAAAAAGTAATTTTATTTCTTTCTTGTTTCAATAAAGTCCCTCTTAATTGCATATAATTAATAGAAGGGGGTTTCCATTAGAAAATTCTTTGAAAAATCTCAGGGAAGAGTGAAAAATTCTATTAATACTCTTCTTTATCTGTTATGACAATGGCTTTTTCCCTCTGTGATTGCTTTTCTTTACAATTTTGTGAAGATATTTTTGGTATGAAGTAGTTAATCCTCTGAGCTTTAACTTAAAATAATCAACTATATATAGTAAGTACCAAAGCCTAATCTGAAGAAAGAAAGGGAAGAAATATAAATATCTACCAATCTCATTTGGTTCTATGGGTTAGAGAACATTTTTGTAGTATCACAAAAGATATATTATAAATAAAATAATTGTAAATATAAAAATAAATTTATGATTAATTTATTTTCTCAATTAAATAGATTTTAGTCTCTTATAAATTGTATAAAATACACAAATTCATTTATAAAAAGAAAATTATATTGAAACATAAAGCCACTTGCTGGGGGGTGGTGACACATGCCTTTGCTCCTAGGAAAGGCAGGCAGATCTCTGAGTTTGAAGCCAGGCTGATCTACACAGTGAATCCCAGGATAGCTAAGGCTACACAGAGAAACCCAGTCTCAAAAACAAAACAAAACAAAGCAACCAAAGACAAAGCTGCAAATATTCTTTCTATGTACAAGCTGCAATAATTGCTCAAGCTACAGGGATACAACTCACACACACACACACACACACACACACACACACACACACAGATCTATCTCTATCTATCTATGGAACATAAAATGATACAGTTTATATAATATACATATATACTAATTATTACTGCTTATTTTAAATAAATATATTATGTATAGACTTTCATTTTAATAATAAATTTATATAATCATAAGTGAATATAACTTCATAGGAACCGATCACTTCTAAATGTTTTGAAAAGTTTTAATTTACTATATTATAAATTATCTTCTAGTGAATATTATTGGTTCATGTCTTTAAGTATTTTCTCAGTGTTAGAGTATAAATTTGGAGTAAAAGATGGGAGCATTTAAAATGTTTTCACATAAATCATTAAATTTATCCTATAAAAGTTACACTTATACAAAAACTATGAATGAGAAAGTTTTTAAACTACCATTTCACACTATCATGCTACTTTGAAAAATAATATTTTTGTTTCATTATGTAAATATGCCACATTTTCCTTATCCATTCTTTAGCTGATGAACATCTAGGGTATTTCTTGTCTATTGTGAGTAAAGTGCATCAATGAATATCAATGTCAGGGTATCAGGTCTTATATCAAGGTCATTTATCTACTTGGAGTTGAGTTTTATGCAGCATAAGAGCTAAAGATCAATTTCATTCTTCTATACAGTTACCTGGTAGGACTAGATTAATTAAAATGCTATCTTTTAATCCAGTGTGCATTGTTAAAATTATGAAATTCACAGGAAATTGGTGGAACTGGAAATGATCATTCTGAAAGAAGTAGTCCCAGAAAGACAAATTTCCAATATCTTCTTTCATAAATGGATGCTAACTTTGTGTATTCAGATACATATATTTTGTTTGGAATATCTACATAACCTAAGGAGTCATAGATGGCAGGAATTTTAAGAGGGGAGGTAAAATGTAGTGGTATAAAGAATTAAAAGGAAATAACAGAAGGTAATAAATTGGAGTTGGGGAAGGAGGGTAAGATAGAGGAGAGGATATGGGAGAGATCAATAATAACATTTGAAATATAAATAAACTATCCAATGAAAACCATTCAAAGAACTTTTATAGAAGTACACTACTGATAGAAGCGTCTTGAATAAAAATGAAATAAGTTAAGATGAATTTATCTTATAACAAAAACCAATGTCCCTACTAGACACTATAGGGTAATGAATAGCTCCATTTCAGAAATGTGTTACTGTTTTGAAATTGTTGGCCAGTTAGATATCAGACCCATCAAAATTGTATAAGCTATTGCTCATATGATTTGTTATCTTCCAGAATTTGGAAGATCCTGTTTCTGAAGACACCACATATGTGGATCATATAACATAGATTGGGACTGACCTGAAAGCTTCATCCCCATTGGTTGGCTTTTATGGAGATAGAAGATTCTATTCATACAACAGAAGAAAAGTAATTGTTAATCATTCCCAGTTGTAAATCCTGTGGACTGCAATAATGACTGGCTCATTTGTACAATAGTGGGAACAGCTAAACAACTTCTGCTTAGATTTACGTTCCATTCCATAAAATAATGCTTGACCTATGGCTAGATAGGTGCTAGGGAGGAATCTACTACTACTATTAACCTGCTAAATGGACATAGTATTAACCCAATTCCTAATGACTTATCAATATACCCTCAGGTTAGTGTGTTTCGCAGCCCTCATCAGAGACATTTCTATTTGCAGCATATGGTCATTCCTTGAGAGAGGATAGGGAGACAAAGTTTAGAACAGAGGCAGAAGGAACACCCATTCAGAGCCTGCCCCACATGTGGCCCATACATATACAGCCACCAAACTAGATAAGATGGATGAAGCAAAGAAGTGCAGGCTGACAGGAACCAGACATAGATATCTCCTGAGAGACACACCCAGAATACAGCAAATACATAGGCGAATGCCAGCAGCAAACCACTGAACTGAGAACAGGACCCCCGTTGAAGGAATCAGAGAAAGGACTGAAGAGCTTGAAGGGCTCGAGACCCCATATGAACAACAATGCCAACCAACCAGAGCTTCCAGGGACTAAGCCACTACCAAAGACTATACATGGACATTCGACCCTGGCTCCAACCTCATAGGTAGCAATGAATAGCCTAGTAAGAGCACCAGTGGAAGGGGGAAGCCCTTGGTCCTGCAAGACTGAACCCCCAGTGAACCGGGATTCTTGGGGGAGGGCGGTTGGCAGGAGGATGGGGAGGGAACACCCATAATGAATGGGAGGGGGAGGAGTTAAAGGGATGTTGGCATGGAAACCGGGAAAGAGAAAGCATTTGAAATGTAAATAAGAAATACCCAATTTAATAAAGATGTTAAAAAAAAAAAACCAAAACAAAGAGCCCTACACCTGGACAAGGCACAGAGTATAAGAGAGTGCATAATTCTTAGCAATAAATAGGACATCTATATCAAATCCTGCCTTCCTGAGGTTAAGGAAGAGGGGGCAGAAAAATTCAAACGTCTCTTCTTCCTCCCTTCATTACCATCCCCTTTCTCTTCTCTTGGTAAGACCCTTACCCTGCTTTTATTCCCTTTCTATCTCATAACACCTATACTTTACTATTTCAGTTTCTTTAACTTCACTTCCTGCTCTCTGGTCCTATGGTTCCTTGCTATGGTCTTAGTTTCTGCAATTACTCCACGTTATATACTCACATCTAAATATTTGGAGTTAGGATTCACAAATAAGAGAAAATATGTGATGTTTGTCTTCCTGTGTTTGAGTTACCTCAGTATATTTTACAGACCCATCCATTTATCTGCTAATTTGATGATTAGCTACAACAAGAATATAGACTTCAAAGGCAGAAGCTTATAAATAAGAATATTAAATGCATTTTTCCTAGAACTTGACAGCACCTCATTATGAGATTCTGAGATATAACACATTGCTTGAGGATTTGAGTTGGGTGGAAGTATTAATAATAAATTTTCAATAAAACACATGATTACATTACCACTGCTTGTTTATTTTTCAAAGCAATTAGTAGAGTTACAAGTATTTTCTTTTTCAGATTACAAGGCAATGATAAGGTTTCTGCTTTTTCTCCTTCCAAACCTTCCCTGCTCACTTTCAACTTCATGGCCTTTTTGTTTTTGATGTTGCTAGCGAAATGTTTAATTCAAATAGTGAAGCAAAAGGCAGATGTAGATATTGATTTTGCGGAAACTATTTAGGAATGATTAGGCCTCTACAGTTCCAGGTTTTTAAGTCATGGCTTACAATGATTCTACGGATATCTATCATATCATCTTAAATAGGGCTAAACTAAGTCAGTTGTGTCACTTTACAATATTAAAAGTAGCATAAAATAGTATTTGTTTTGTCTCTATATACATGTACATGAACATACATATTGATATTAAAATCGTACCTACTATAGAGTCATTAAAATATGTAGAGAAAGGATCCCAGGTTATGGAACACAGATTCTTAATTATCTTTATTTCAAAATAATATGCTCTTATATTTAATAGTTCTTTGTGAGCCGGATGTAGCAATTAGATTATTTGAAAATTATTTGTCAACTGAGAAATATAGCCATATCCTTCATCTTAGATAAATCATAATGATACTAATGAAATCAATCATCACAAGTCAAATTTTCAATTTCTTCAGAATAAAAGCAAAATGACTATAAGTTCTCATGTGCCATCTCAACCTTATGTACTTATATATTACACAAAGGAATGCAACTAATGCTTTTTGATACTTTGCCAGTGGCCATGATTACACCAATAAAAAATATGACAATGATGCTCACTTATATTATGAAGTATTTTATAATTTTTCAAAGTATTTGAACATTTTTACTTTATTCATTATATAGGAGCTTAAGGTCATTTATGATTAAAATGTGCTATATTATGGTACTATTATAAATTTGAAAATATCAATAAAGAAAAAACAGAAAGCATGATTATATATATTATAAAAAGTTCAAGTAATTAGAATTTATTTTCCCTATGTTGAAGCTGTTTAAGAAAAGCACTCAACCAGATAATAGTAATATACTTACACATTATATAAGAAAACAATCAGAGCATATCATGTTGTTCAGTCTGTGCTTAACACATTTTTCAAATATTTTTCCAATTTTTTTAACTATTATAATAATAGACTATACGAGACAATATTGAGTATAATATCTCTGAAACACCCATGAGATACACAGTGTGTGTGTATGTATGTGTGTATGTATGTGTGTATGTGATATTGATCCTTCAAGAAACATATAGCCAAAATGGTGAGACACGCTCACAAAATGTTGAGCTCATTCCATTCAACAGTTTTCTTGAAAATGCTGAGCACATCTCAATAAGCTAAAGAGTGTTATCCATGTTTTGAATGGCACTATGGCTCTTAAAATGAAGAAAACAACTACAAAACCTATAGATGCTATGAAATGGAACTTCAGAAGTAGGCAATTTCTGATTTTAATTTTCTGCTGTTTTTTCTCTTATTAAAAATATTGCATCACACAGAACACATGAAACTCAAGAAGGATGACCAAAATGCGAATGCTTCACTCCTTCTTTAAAAGGGGAACAAGAATACCCTTTGGGAGGGAATAGGAGGCAAAGTTTAGAACAGAGGCAGAAGGAACACCCATTCAGAGCCTGCCCCACATGTGGCCCATACATATACAGCCACCAAACTAGATAAGATGGATGAAGCAAAGAAGTGCAGGCCGACAGGAACCGGATGTAGATCTCTCCTGAGAGACACAGCCAGAATACAGCAAATACAGAGGCAAATGTCAGCAGCAAACCACTGAATTGAGAATAGGACCCCCTTTGAAGGAATCAGAGAAAGAACTGGAAGAGCTTGAAGGGGCTCGAGACCCCTTATGAACAACAATGACAACCAACCAGAGCTTCCAGGGACTAAGCCACTACCCAAAGACTATACATGGACTGACCCTGGGCTCCAACCTCATAGGTGGCAGTGAATAGCCTAGTAAGAGCACCGGTGGAAGGGGAAGCCCTTGGTCCTGCCAAGACTGAACCCCCTAGTGAACGTGATTTTTGGGGAGGAGGGTGGTAATGGGGGGGAGGAGGGGGAGGGGAACACCCATATTGAATGTGGGGGAGGGGTTAAAGGGATGTTGGCATGGAAACCGGGAAAGGGAATAACATTTGAAATGTAAATAAGAAATACTCAAGTTAATAAAGATGAAAAAAATGATAAGGATGAAGAAAAAAAGAAAAGAATCTAATTAATTTAATCTTTCTGGTGTGCTCAGAAGCTAGAAAGTTAATTATGATTCCAAATGTTGTCAAGTTGACAACCAAAATTAACCATGGCAGCGTATATTCATATTTTCTAAATATGCTATTTACAAAGACAATTTCTTTCAAATATATCATATACTTCGATCATTCTGGCCTTCATTCCTGTCCCACCCGAATATTTACTTCTCTGCTCACCCAGTGTGTGTGTTTGAGTATGCCTGTGTGTGAGATAGTCCATTATTTTAAAATGTTTAGAGAACTTATCTATTGATTTCTATAGTCCCCTATTAGCTTACTTTTCCCACTAGCATGGTATAAAAATTCCATTTCCCAACATCACTGCAGCACTTGTTGTTTGTGTTATCAATGTTTAACATTTTTACTTTAGTGAGAAGAAATCATAGTAGACCTAAAATTTGCTATTTTCATGATCAGTAATGATGTGTAAACTTTTTATTAAAGAAAATTAACAGCCATTTGTGCACTGCCTTCCTAGAACTGTCTGTTCATTTCGTTAGCTTGTTTATTGGTTGAACTGTTTGCTGTTAATTTCTAGTACAGAGATACTTGCAGGTCTGCATTTATTGAAACACAAGTCACAATAGACATTTTTGAGATCTTTATGTAGTCTAGATAATAACCCTTTGTCTGATGTTTAGCTAGCAAAGAATTTTTTCTCCCATTTTATGAACTGTCTCTTTACATTCTTAATTTACTGTGCAGAAGATTTTTAATGTCATGTAATTCATTTATGAATTCTTAATATTATTGCCTAAGCTATTGCATCTTTTGCAGAAAGGCTTCTAGAACATTCTAAATATTTTAACTATGCTTTCCACAGTTTCACACTTTTATATCTTAAATTAATTTTTATAGTTGAAGTTTTACAAGGTAACAGATAGGAGGCTGGTTACATTTGTTTGTACATGTGAATACCAAGTTTTCTCTGCATCAGTTTGAAGGAAGCTGTCTTTTCTCCAGTAAATGTTTGGGCATCTTTGCCAAAATCAGTTTTAGCTGTGTCACTTTAATTCTGGACCACAAATTCTAGTCTATTAATATATTTATCTGTTTCTCTGTTAGTATCATGCTGTTTTTGTTGTTGTTGCTGCTGTAATTTAATAGTATAACTTGAAACCAATCATTACATTACCTCTAGCATTTTATTCTTTTTGCTCAAGATTGTGTTGACTATTTGGGGTATTTTGTATACTTCTATATGAAATTGAGGCCTTTTTCTCTATTTCTGTTAAGAAATACATTGTACTTGGATGAAGAACTATTACATCTATAGATTATATTTAGCTATTTTCCCATTATCATATCTGCTGATCCCAGAATGCGGGGGTGGGTGTCTATCTTCTAGCATTTTCTTATTCCTTTATTCACGGTTGGAATTTTCATTGCAGATAGATTACTTGCTTCGTGAGACTTATTCTGGTTTTTGTTTTGAAGATACTTCCTATTTTATTAAAGTGTGTGTGTGTGTGTGTGTGTGTGTGTGTGTGTGTGTGTGTGTTATTACTGCTTCAATATCATTGCTTTTTATTGACCAATCTATGTAGGTGGTATCCACTTGTTTGACTTTGAGCAGTTCATGTAGGTCTAAATATTCATTCACTTCTTTTAGATTTTCCAGCTCATTAAAATGTAAGGTATGTGCTAATGATTTTGTGAATTTAATTTATTTCTGTTGTAATTTCCACATTTCAAGTCTAATTTTATTGATTTGAGTTTTTCCTGTTTTTGTTTTTCTAAAAAAATTATTTTACATATATGACTATTTTGTCTCCATGTATGAAAGTTCAGCCTTGTGTGCACAGTGTTAATGAAAGCCTGAAGAGGATGTCAGATTCCCCGTTGTAGTTGTAGATGGTCATGCTCTATACTGATTGATCCATGGCCTGAAAATACTTAAGAAAATATAGGTTCAGTTTAACTGGTAACAGAGAAGTTAACATTTTAACCTTAGTAATAAAATCTTAATGTATTTAATATTTTTTCTATTTTATTTCCCAAATTACCCTTGTATTTCCTTGCTATATCATGCAGTGCTTTTCTAATGTCATCCACCTAACAAAATAGTTGCTCTCCAATGATACTCAGATAATTTATTGGAGATTCTATTGTCTTATACATAGATATTGTCCAGCATCTTCCAGTCTCTTTCTTTGGTTGATGGGCTTTGAAACAGTAATTTATTTACTTTAATCCCAGGGTGGTTTGGAACTCACTTTGAAGTCCAGGTTGACTCCGGGCATATGTTGATTTCCTATCTTAACTTTCAAGTACTGAAACTATAGATGTAATCCACCACACATAGATAATTATTATATTTTTGGATGAGATATCTAACATTTATTTTCTTTTATTTTGAAATATGTGCTTTATTATTATTTAGCATAGTTACAAATCGTTATATAATAGAGAAATATATAAATTCAATTTTATTTATCTAATTGAAACTGCATATTTTTAAGGAAAATATTCCCATTCTTTCTTGGAACATGTACATAGGTCTGTGGGGAAAGTAGTTTTTTAGACTCATTCTTGAAAATGATTTAATTTTGTAATATATATATGAAATGTTCTCTATTCATCACTTGATGGACACAGTTTAAGTGTCTTAGTTTTTATTTATAACATTGACAGTGACATAGGAATGCTGATATTATTTTAAATAGATTGATTCAAGTTCCTTTGAATATTTTATCTAAAATACAATTTATGCATAATAAGGTGGTTTCATATTTAATTTTACAGAACCCCTAATTTATCTTTTAAATTGGCAATTTTGTCATAGTGACATTGATTCTGATTTTAAGATACAGCATTTATCCCTTTGTCTTGCTAAGTTCTTCATAATAAGAATATAACTATAATTTATATGCAAATCCATGTAAAAAGTAGAGGGCATTAATTGTGTAAAGCTAGGAAAATACGACTCTGAATAGAATGAAAATCAAAAGCTTCCGTAGATCCTTCTACATAGAAATAGTTATAGTGCTTGCTATTATTTGTTTGTGATTATTTCATGATTTATGCTTGGGATATATCTATATGTAAGACACAAAATTTTTTTGCAATTACCTCCAGTGGATTTTAACATAGCATTACGTGTGATTAACCAAATTGCTAAGCATTATTTGCCAATATTTTAATTGATACATAATATTTTAATAATTGTACCAGTATAAGAAAGCTACCCATAAGAGATCATCAGAGATTATGCCTATGGCTAGGCCATATTCTAAGTCCTTTTCTTATTTAACTACCATCATACTGACTGTAATTCTATGAGATACATATTTATTTTTAGTACTATCTTTTAAAATATTGCAACACGAAACCACAAAGGGGAACTATAATTTTACCAAGGTACCATTTTAAAATCACCAGAATTGAAGACCAGGTCATTTGACTTTGTGAATACCTGCTTGATATCTGGGACTGAAAGGTATGAAGCCTATTCACTCAAGCAATCAACTGACATCCTGTCAGTTTGTGCATGTAGAAAACAGTGTCCCAGAAAAGGGTCACATTAAATATTTTAACAAATAATTACCTATATTTAATAGGGAGTTATAAAATAGTTCCTGAATACAACACAAATTGAAAATCCGTAATATTCCTGTAGTTTTGGAAAAACATTTCAAAAGACTTTTGTTCAACACAGGGTCAAGATTAGCAAAGTAAAAGATGCCTTTTTTTATACTTAACAGTCTTATAAGCATATACGAAAAGGATAAAATGATTTCCTAGTAAATTGTCCAAATCCAACAGAGAGTGAAGGAAAGACCATCCAAAGACCACCCTAACTGAGGATCCATCCCATCTGCAGACACCAAATGCCCACACTATTGTTGATGCCAAGAAGTGCTTGCTGACAGGAGCCTGATATGGCTGTTCCCTGAGAGGCTCTACCAGCACCTGACCAATACAGATGCAGTTACTTACAGCCAATGATCAAACTGAGCCCAGGAATCCCGATGGAAGAGGTAGAATGACTAAAGGAGCCGAAGGGGATTGCAAGCCCAAAGGAAGAACAACAATATCAATTAACTGGATCACCCAGATCTCCCACGGACTAAACCACCAACCAAAGAGTACACATGGAGGGACCCATGGCTCCAGCTACATATGTAGCAGATGGCCTTATCTGACATGAGTTGGTGGGGGGGGGCGGGATGGAGGCTTGATGACCCAGGATAGGGTGATGCTAAGAGGGGTGAGGTGAGAGTGGGTGAATGGGTGAAGGAGCACCCTCGTAGAGGAAAAGGGGAGGGGAAGGATGGGGGCATTGGTGGAGGGGTAACTAGGAAGTGGGATATCAATTTAAATGTAAATGAATAAAATGATTAATTAAAAAAAGAATATAAAAAATTGTCCAAACCCATAAAGTAAAAACATTTATAAAATACTCAGTATTGTTTTTATAGTAGTTATACCAACTTAACATTCCACCAACGGTACAGACATATTTCCTTCTTTTGTACACATTCATTCATAGTTATGTTTATTAGTAATGACACATTTTTGGTGATATTTTGTTATCTTTCTGATTTGTACTTTCTTAAAGGTTGATGATATTGAGCAACTTTTCATGTGGCTTTCAGTCATTTTAATTATATCTTTCTAGAGCTCTTGCTTGGGCTCACTTCTTCACTAAGTTTTATATTTATGGGTACTTTGTGTGATGTATGTCTGTGTACCATATACATGCCTGTTGCCTTAAGAGACCAGAAGAGGGTATTAGTTCCCTTGGACCTGAAACTTCACATGATTATAAATCATATAGAAACTGGGAATTGAAATCACATCTTCTAGAAGAACAATAAATATTTTTATTACCACTGAGTAATATCCCTGAAGCTTCACTTTACCTAGTTGTTTTTTTTTCTTTTTCTTTTTGGATATTTTATTTATTTACATTTCAAATGTTATCCCCTTTCCAGGATTCCCCTCCACAAATCTCCTATACCATTCCCATTCCCCCTGCTTCTATGAGGGTGCTCCCCGACCCAGCCAGCAATGGTGTCTCAGTTTGGTGGCTGCATATATGATAAATCCCCAGAGCTTCTACCTGTTTACCTGTGTTTTCCTGTATTTCATTCATTGAGTTGCTTATATCCTCCTTAAAAGACTATTATATTCCTGATACAGAATTTTAGGTCAGCTTCCTGATTTTCAGGTGTGTTGGTGTATTCAGGGCTTGCTGTGGTGGAAGAACTGGGAGAACTAGGTTCTGATGATGGCCACGTATATTGATTTGTGTTGCTTATGGTCTTGAGCTGACCTCTCACCATCTGGTTATGTCTGTTGTTTGCTGGTCTGGGTGACTCTGTCTGGAGTCTGCTTCTTTTGCCCCTGGGTTGCTTCAGGTCTCCTGATAGGCCAGTGGCCCTGGCTGTATCAGACCTCCTGTGGGGCCTTCCAACTGTGGGGTCTTCAAAGGCACAGAGAAGCTGCTGATCTGTTGCCTTGGCTGCAGTAGATGTCCTGGGAAGCCTTCAGACTACTGGGTCTTCAGAGGAGCAGTCAAGCTGTTCTTGGTGAAGCTGTTGTCCAGGAGTCCTACTGACTGTGGTTTCTGTTTCCCTGTGTGCAACAGAACTCCCTGGAGGGAGGCTTTCAGTCTGTTGGGTCAGTTGCCCTGCATGCTGTGGAACTGCCAGTAGGTCTTCAGACTCTGATATAGGTTGCCCATTTTCCTTGTGTGTACATAGGAACTCCTCAGATGTCTTCAAGCTGTGGTGTCTTCAGGGGAGCAGACAAGCTGACAATCAGTTTCTCAGTTGCCCTGTGTACAGTGCATCTCCTGGGGTGTCTCAGGCTGTGGTGTCAGATGCCCTGAGTGCAGCAGATATCCTGGGATGCCTCCAGATGTGGTGTCTTCAGGAGTAGACTACCTAGAAGTCTGCCCCTGCAAAAAGATTCAGCCAGAAGGGGAGTGGGATTCAGTGGGCGGAGGTTTTGGAGGTGATGGTTCCCTAGTACAATGGGCTCCCAGCATCAGTCGTGGGACTTCAGGAGGGCTCTTTCCTGATACTCTGAGTGCAGCAGATTTCCTGGGATACCTCAGGATGTGGTGTTTTATGTGGACGTCCTTGATCCACTTGGACTTACACTTTGTACAGGGCCATGAGAATGGATTGATTTGCATTTTTCTACATGCTGACCTCCAGTTGAACCAGCACCATTTGTGGAAAATGCTACCTTTTTTCCACTGGATGGTTTTAGCTCCTTTGTCAAAGACCAAGTGACCATAGGTATCTGGGTTCAATTCTGGGTCTTCAATTCTATTCCATTGACCTACCTGTGTATCAATGTACCAATACCATACATTTTTTTTTAATCACTATTGCTCTGTAATACAGCTGGAGGTCAGGGATGCTAATTCCCGCAGTTTTTTATTGTTGAGATAGTTTTCACTATCCTGGTTTTTTTGTTATTTCAAATGAATTTGCAAATTGCTCTTTCTAAGTCTATTAAGAATTGAGTTCAAATTTTAATGGGGAATGCATTGAATCTGTAGATTGCTTTTGGCAAAATGGCCATTTTTATTCTATTAATCCTGACAATTCATGAGCATGGGAAGTCTATCCATTTTCTGAGATCTTCTACAATTTCATTTTACAGAGACTTGAAGTTCTTGTCATACAGATCTTTTCACTTGCTGGGTTAGAGTCCATGGGGTTTTGTGTGTATGTGTGTGTGTGTGTGTGTGTGTGTGTGTGTGTCTTTCTCTGTGTGTGTGTGTGTGTGTGTGTTTGTGTGTGTGTGTGACTACTGAGCTATTGAGAAAGATATCATTTCGCTAATTTCTTTATCAACCTGTTTATCCTTTGAGTAGAGGAAGGCTACTGGTTTGATTGAGTTAATTTTATACCCAGCCACTTTGCTGAAAGTGTTTATCAGGCTTAGTATTTCTCTGGGGAAACTTTTGGGGTCACTTAAGTATACTATCACATCATCTGCAAATAGTGATATTTTGACTTCTTCTTTTCCAATCTGTATCCCCTTGATCTCCTTTTGTTGTCTGATTGCTCTGGCTAGAACTTCAAGAACTATATTGAATAAGTAGGGAGAGTGTGGGCAGCCTTGTCTAGTCCCTGATTTTAGTGGGATTGCTTTAAGTTTCTCTCCATTTAGTTTAATGTTTAATACTGGTTTGTTGTATATTGGCTTTACTATGTTTAGGTATGGGCCTTGAATTCCTGACCTTTCAAAGTCTTTTATCATGAATGCGTGTTGAATTTTGTCAAATGCTTTCTCAGCATGTAAGGAAATGACCATATGCTTTCTTTTCTTTGAGTTTGGTCACATGGCAGAGAATACATAGGTGGATTTTGGGATATTGAACCATCCCTGCATACCTGCAATGAAGCCTCCTTGATCATGAGGATCATCATTTTGATGTGTACTTGGATTTGGTTTGTGAGAATTCTAATGAGTATTTTTACATCAATATTCATAAGGGAAATTGGTCTGAAATTCTCTTCCTTTGTTGAGTCTTTGTGTGGTTTAGGTATAAGCATAATTGTGGCTTCATAGAAGGAATTGGGTAGTGCTCCTTCTGTTTCTATTTTGTGGAATAGTTTGGACAGTATTGATATTAGGTCTTCTATGAAGGTCTGATTGAATTCTGCACTAAATCCTTCATATCCTGGGATCATTTTGGTTGGGAGACTTTTAATAATTGTTTATATTTCTTTAGGAGTTATGGGACTGTTTAGATGGTTTATCTGATCCTGACTTAACTTTGGATTTTTTGGATATAGGCTTTTGTAGTAGGATCTGATGATGTTTTGAATTTCCTCAGATTCTATTGTTATGTCTCTGTTTTCATTCCTGATTTTGTTAATTTGGATACACTCTCTGTGTCCTCTGGTTAGTCTGGTTAAGGGTTTATCTATCTTGTTAATTTACTCAAAGAACCAGCTTCTGGTTTTGTTGACTCTTTGTATTGTTCCTTTTGTTTCTACTTGGTTGATTTCAGCCCCGAGTTTGATTATTTCCTGCCTTCTACTCCTCTTGTGCATATTTGGTTCTTTTTGTTCTAGAGATTTTAATTGTGTTGACAAGCAGCGAATGTATGCTCTCTTCAGCTTCTTTTTGGAGGCATGCAGATCTACGAGATTTCCTCTTAGTACTGCTTTCATTGTACCCCATAAATTTGAGCATGCTGTGCTTTCATTTTCATTAAATTCTAAGAAGTCTTTAATTTCTTTATTTCTTTCTTAACCAAGTTATCATTAAGAAGAGCGTTGTTCAACTTCCATGTGTATGTGGGCTTTCTGTCATTTTTCTTGTTATTGAAGACCAGCCTTAGTCCGTGGTGGTCTGATAGGATGTATGGGATTGTTTCAATCTTCTTGTATCTGTTGAGGCTCTTTTTGTGACTGATTATATGGCCAATTTTGGAGAAGGTACCATGAGGTCCTGAGAAGAAGGTATGTTCTCTTGTTTTAGGATGAAATGTTCTATAAATATCTGTCAAATCCATTTGGTTCATAACTTCTCTTACTTTCTCTATGTCTCTGTTTAATTTTTGTTTCCATGGTATGTCCATTGATGAGAGTGGGGTGTTGAAACCTCCCACAAATATTGTGTGAGATACAAGGTGTTATTCGAGCGTTAGTAAGATTTCTTTTATGAATATAGTTACTCTTGCATTTGGAGCATAGTTATTTAGGATTGAGAGTTCATCTTGGTGGATTTTTTCTTTGATGAATATGAAGTGTTCTTCCTTAACTTTTTTGATAATATTTGGTTGAAAGTTGATTTTATTTGATATTAGAATGACTACTCCAGCTTGTTTCTTGGGACCATTTGCTTGGAAAATTGTTTTCAAGTCTGTGAGTTAGTATCTGTCTTTGTTACTGAAGTGTCTTTCTTGTATGGAGCAAAATTCTGGGTCCTCTTTACATATCTAGCCTGTTAGTCTATGTCTTCACTGGGGAATTGAGTCCACTGATGTTAATAGATATTAGGGACCAATGATTGTTGTTTCCTACTACTTTTGTTGTTGGAGGTGGAATTATGTTTGTGTGGCAATATTCTATTGGGTTAGTTGAAATAAGATTACTTTCTTACTTCAAGGAGGGGTATGGTTTCCCTCCTTTTGTTGGAGATTTCCCACTATTATCCATTGTAGGGCTGGATTTGTGGAAAATACTGCTTGAATTTGGTTTTCTCATGGACTATCTTGGTTTCTCCATCTATGTTAATTGAGAGTTTTGCTGGATATAGTAGCGTGCATAGGCATTTGTGTTCTCTTAGGGTCTGTATGATATCTGACCAAGATCTCTGGCTTTCGTAGTCTCTGGGGACAAGTCTGGTGTGATTCTGATAGGTCTGCCTTTATATGTTACTTGACCTTTTTTCCTTACTGCTTTTAATATTCTTTCTTTTGAGCATTTGGTGTTTTGATTATTATGTGATAGGAGGATTTTCTTTTCTGGTGTAATATATTTGGAGTTCTGTGGTCTTCTTGTATGGTTATGGGCAACTTTTTTTTTTGTTGTTTAGAGAAGTTTTCTTGTATAATTTTGTTGAAGATATTTATTGGCCCTTTAAGTTGGTAGTCTTTGCTCTTCTCTATACCTATTATCCTTAGGTTTGATCTTCTCATTGTGTCCTGGATTTCCTGGATGTTTTGGGTTAGGAGCTGTTTGCTTTTTATATTTTTTCTTGATAAATGTGTCTATGCTTTGTATGGTATTGTCTCTTCCTGATATTCTCTCTTCTATCTCTTGTAGTCTCTTGGTGATGCTTGTGTCTATGACTTTGATCCTTTTTTTTAGGTTTTCTATCTCCAGGGTGTCTCTCTTCATGATTTCTTTATAGTTTCTATTTCTATTTTTAAATTCTGGATAGTTTTGTTCAATTCCTTCACTTGTTTGGTTGTGTTTTCCTGTAATTCTTTAAGGGGTTTTTGTGTTTCCTCTTTAAGGACCTCTACTTGTTTACTTGTGTTGTCTGTATTTCTTTAAGGGAGTTATTTATGTCCTTCTTAAAGTCCTCTATCATCATCATAAAATGTGATTTTAAATGCTAATCTTGCTTTTCTGGTGTGTTGGGATTTCCAGTATTTGCTTTGGTGGGAGAACTGGGCTCTGATGATGTCAAGTAGTCTTGGTTTCTGTTGCTTAATTTCCTGTGCTTGTCTCTCACCATTGGGTTGTCTCTGCTGTTAGCTTGTCTTGCTGTCTCTGACAGTGGCTTGATCCTCCTGTCAGCCTGAATTTCAGCTTCTGTAGACCTGTTTTCTTATAGCCAGATCTGTGTACAGAGAGCTCTGGAGCCAGGTCAGCTCCATGTGAAGGCAGAAACCAGAAGTGTCCTGCTCCTGACTGCTCCTTGGTTTGTGTGTCCTGAGACCTCCAGGTGGGTCACTTGGAGAAGAAAATTTGATCTTACCACTGCTCTCAAGTGTCTTAGTGTTCCTGGTGACTGGCCTTCAACTCTGGGTGCAGGCAGAAACCAGAAGGGTCCTGCCCCTGACTGCTCTTAGGTTCCTGTGCCCAGAGGGCACAGAGGGCACTAGGGCACTAGGTGGGTTCCTCTTGGGTGAGGAATGTGTACAGAAGTGGCAGTCTCCCATAAGCTCTGAGGTTTGTCCACACTTCTGAGAGTCTACCTCCCTACCCCATGATATTTGGATACAGAGAGCTTTGGGACTGGTTCAGCTTCAGGTACAGGCAGAAACTATAAGAGATCTGATTTTAAATCAGAGTCTTGCTTTTCCTGTGTGTTGAGTTATCCTGGGCTTGTAGTGATGGCATAAGTGGTTTCTCATGATACCACGTAGCCTTGGTTTCTGTTATTTATGTTCTTCCGGTGCTCGCCTTCTGATTATCTCTGGTGTTAGTTGGTCTTGCTGTCTCTGACTGTAGCTTTTCCCTCCTGGGTGCCTGTGATCTTAGACGTATTAGCACTCCTGGGAAACCAGCTCTTTCTGGGCAGGATTGGAGTGTGGAGAGCTGTGGCACAGAGTTAGCTCTGGTGCACAGATGGAAATTGGAAGCCACCTTACATACTTTTAATTGTAGTAATTTTGGACATCAGCCCTTTATGAGTATATACTTTGCATATATGTTTCCTTATTATGTAGATTGTGTTACTATATACTGTTTCTAGCAATGTACAGACTATATTTTGATAAAATTCTTGATCTAGTTGTGAAAGTCTTACATTTAGTTTTGACATCATTTTTAAGAAATCATTTTTATACCCCCATACAAAGAAGTTTCCCTAAATTTTCATCTAGATATTTTGCAATTTCAGATATTATGCTTAAGTCTTTATTTATTTCTAGTTTAGTTATTATTGTGATATATATTAAAAACTTACTCTCTTTATTTTTATGTGGTCATCCAGGTTTTCTTACACTGATTTTGAAATGAGCTATTTTTAATTGTGTATTCAAGAAACCCGTACCAATGGTCAGATAATTTTATATAATCCAGGAACACTAAATTGTACATATTTCTAAAATAATTATAATTATTTTCTGGAAGAGGTCTGCAGTCTCATGTTCCATGAAGTACTGTTAGTGATAGGCAGATACTGCAAATGAATTGATGAACAATGTATGAAGATTAACAGAATGGGAGATATACATATAGTAGATAAAACTATTGGACACTAAGGAATGTAATTTAATACAGATGATTTTGAAGAAATACATGACCTCATGTGCTTTGATAACTTACTAGCCTCCAACTCTTACTTTTATTGCAGTTCCTAAAGTTATAAGAGGGGCTCAAAGTTCAAAAGAAACAAAGTTTTACTTACACAAAATGATTATGTCTTAGAGTCCTCTTCTGAAACCTAGTGCTTTTGATAAACAATTATTCATTGTATACTAGAACTTGTTTGGAAGGTTTATCTTATGATGAGAATTCATATCACAAAAATATGTTGTGTGTGGGTCTTCTGAAAGTGATAAATTTCACTAATTTATTTTGGTGACAGTTTCATGAGTGCATACTTCAAGTCATCAAACATTTTGCATTAAAATAGAGAGCTTTAAAAGTTGTACCCAATAAAATACTTTTCAAAATACTATCTAGCACTGTCATGATATTTTGGTGGGTAAGGATGATTTCTACTCTTATCCCAGATTCAATCCCTGAATATTATGAGATGGATGGAGAGAATTGGCTTTCCTGCTTTTGTATGGCTTGAGCTTATTTAGGTCTTACATTGATACAACTTCTGCAACTTTGAATGTGCTAACCAGATAAAAAGGTTACTTGTGGTCATGCCCCAACACTGACTCTTAAATTCTTTCTGTCCTGTATGTTGAAATGGTCCCTGAGCCTTAGTAAGAAGGTGTAGGCTACTGACACCCCATTCAGGGCTGAACATTCTGTTGTTTCTTGTTCTCTGAACCAAGGCCTGGTATCAGTCTTTGTGATAAAAGACATGGACTTATAAAAATAATAATAATAAAACACTGATGAAAGTTGAGGGAAATCTTCATGACATTTGATTTGAGGATAGTTACTTGAATATAGCACCTAAGGCAAAGGAAATAATAATTAAACTATTTGAATATGGATCTGAAAACTTTAAAGAATATGAATTAGGATGTAATCAGCAGATGAAAAGATGACGTATAGAATGCAAGCAAAACTTGAAAATTCACACACTTACATAGAGGTTAAAACCTAGAGTTTCTGAAATGTTTCTATAATTCTACCAAAAAAGTCAAAAGGCTGATATTATAATAATAAAAGAATTTTTTCTCAAAAGTCAGCCATATTCATTGCACATCACTGAAGCTGACTCTTATAATTTTGCCAACTGTGGAAAAGTTGCCTGAATTGATAATGGCAATTGGGAATCATCTTTTTACCTTGTCCTCTTAAAACAAACAACAGAATATGAATATCAACTGAAAATTCAGCTGAAAAGGTCACATGTCTTAAAGCATATAAATATATATACACACAGAGAAGTATATAATATGCATTATATGCACACACACACACACACACACACACACACACACACACACACACACATATACAAAGATGGGATTTTCAGTGGGTAAATTGGCCACTGCCAAGCATGACAACCTGAGTTTCATTCCCTGGACCCACATGGTGAAAGGATAGAACAAGCTTCTCTCCACAAGTCACCCTCTGACATTCGCACACCTTCAACAGTGTTCTCTGCACAGAATATATTTTCTAAATATGTAAATTCTGAAAAAATCTACATATTGTCTATATTCACAGTGAAACATACTTGATATTATTAATCATCATGAAAATGGAAATCTATCATGAGCAACTATCAAAATTGGGAGGAATTAATACTGATATTATCTACTCCCTATGCTTGCAGTGTTGGTTGAAATATAAAATTGTTAGAACACTGTCAGAAATAACATGTTATAAAAAGACACATGTTGTATATGTTCAGTTTGCATGAAATAACTAATATAGTCAAGTTCATAGGGGCAGAGAGTAGAATGACACTGAGGCTAGAAAGAATGTGGAACTAATGGGTACTGAGCTTAATTTCTGCAAGGCAAAAGAAGTTTTGAACTTGTGGTACAGTGGACATGCCTTGCCAGGGCAATGTTTGTTGTAGCTGTCAGTGTTCATAAATAAGAATGATTAATAATTGCTTTTTACTCCCATAGCTTCCATAGGCCCTTCTGGTACTATGAAAGCTAGCCAGTGGGGATGAATCATTTAGGTCTGTATCAGCTTGTGTTCTCCATGTTCTATGACACAATTATGTATGATCTTCAGAATTTCATGAAACACTATTTAAAAAGTCCTATTCTAGGGAGATTAAATTTGCATGTTTCACTTAGAATATTCACAGAGGTTATATATCTAGTAAGGGATTAAGAGAGAAGAAGGGAAAAGATAAAGGGGAAACTAGAATAGGAAGACTAAGTGGTAAATTGGATGGCAAGGCATAGTCAAGAGAGAATGTGAAAAGAAACAACTAAGTCTAAAGGTATTCTGAAAAGCTATATTTGATTCTATTACTATAGAAACAGTAAAATATATGCAAATATAGTTTGAATGGGTTTACCACATAATAGGAGAGACAATAGCCCAACTAAACATCATCTATTACCTCATAAAACCCCCAATACCAGGAATTTACATGTTGCTGAGTTGTTGACCAAAGCAGTCCTATAGACTCCCCAAACACTATGGGATACATTTTATACATTTTATTCTATTGCTAACTCTCTACAACCTGACTGACTATAAGACCCTACATTAAAGATGCTACATATTTATATCATCAAATATGGAGAAATTGAGCTGATGTTGACCTTTAAATTTCATCCCTACTTACTAGTGTTCATAGAGATAGAGCTTACTAAATATACTGCTATAGGAGAAAAGTTATAATTAATCACACACAACTATGAATCATGAGAGCTACTTTTGGTACCTGACTACAAGATACAGACACTGGTATAATAGTAACAAAAATGTTTTGGAAGTAAGCAGTTCTAAAGCCGACTCCAGGAAACAGAAACTGCTAAAATGATCAAGACCCTGAAACTGGATAGAACATTGGCCCTAGCAGAAAACTGACAATCTCCTAAATGCGAATTACATTAAAATGACTCCTAATGACATATTGCTATACCTTTAGATTACTGCAATATTCAACCCTCATAAAAGAAGCTTTGTTCCCAATAAATGATTATTACCAACAACACCCACAACAAGACAAAATGAAGAATCAGAGATTTTGGAACACTAATTTTTAAATGGGATAGTATTATCACATTCCTTTTCTTGACACTCAGGATTTATATGGAAGAGGAGGAAGAAGAATTCCCCCATTGCTGCCTCTCCCCAACAGTCTAGTTCACTAGGGGTTCAGTCTTAGCAGGACCCAGGGCTTCCCCTTCCACTGGTGCTCTTACTAGGATATTCATTTGCAACCCTCGAGGTCAGAGTCCAGGGTCAGTCCATGTATAGTCTTTGGGTAGTGGCTTAGTCCCTGGAAACTCTGGTTGGTTGGCATTGCTGTACATATGGGGTCTCGAGCTCCTTCAAGCTCTTCCAGTTCTTTCTCTGATTGTTCAACAGGGGTCCTGTTCTCAGTTCAGTGGTTTCCTGCTGGCATACGCCTCTGTATTTGCTGTATTCTGGCTGTGTCTCTCATGAGCGATCTGCATTCACATTTTGATCATCCGTCTTGAGTTTCATTTGTTCTAGGCATCTAGGGTAATTCAAGCATTTGGGCTAATAGCCACTTATCAATGAGTACATACCATGTATGTCTTTCTGTGATTGGGTTAGCTCACTCAGGATGATAGTTTCCAGTTCCAACCATTTGCCTCAATTTCACAAAGTCATTGTTTTTGATAGCTGAGTAATATTCCATTGTGTAGATGTACCACATTTTCTGTATCCATTCCTCTGTTGAAGGGCATCTGGGTTCTTTCCAGCTTCTGGCTATTATAAATAAGGCTGCGATGAACATAGTGGAGCCGCGTGTCTTTTTTATATGTTGGGGCATCTTTTGGGTATATGCCCAGGAGAGGTATAGCTGGATCCTCAGGCAGTTCAATGTCCAATTTTCTGAGGAACCTCCAGACTGATTTCCAGAATGGTTGCAGCAGTCTGCAACCCCACCAACAATGGAGGAGTGTTCCCCTTTCTCCACATCCTCGCCAGCATTTGCTGTCACCTGAGTTTTGATCTTAGCCATTCTCACTGGTGTGAGGTGAAATCTCAGGGTTGTTTTTGATTTGCATTTCCCTTATGACTCTGATGTTGAACATTTCTTTAGGTGTTTCTCAGCCATTCGGCATTCCTCAGCTGTGAATTCTCTGTTTAGCTCTGAACCCCATTTTTTAATAGGGTTGTTGCCTCCCTGCTGTCTAACTTCTTCAGTTCTTTGTATATTTTGGATATAAGCCCTCCATCTGTTGTAGGATTGGTAAAGATCTTTTCCCAATCTGTTGGTTGCCGTTTTGTCCTAACCACAGTGTCCTTTGCCTTACAGAAGCTTTGCAGTTTTATGAGATCCCATTTGTCGATTCTTGATCTTAGAGCATAAGCCATGGGTGTTTTGTTCAGGAAATTTTTTCCAGTGCCCATGTGTTCCAAATGCTTCCCTAGTTTTTCTTCTATTAGTTTGAGTGTATCTGGTTTGATGTGGAGGTCCTTGATCCACTTGGACTTAAGCTTTGTACAGGGTGATAAGCATGGATCGATCTGCATTCTTCTACATGTTGACCTCCAGTTGAACCAGCACCATTTGCTGAAAATGCTATCTTTTTTTCCATTGGATGGTTTTGGCTCCTTTGTCAAAAATCAAGTGCCCATAGGTGTGTGGGTTCATTTCTGGGTCTTCAATTCTGTTCCATTGGTCTATCTGTCTGTCTCTGTACCAATACCATGCAGTTTTTATCACTATTGCTCTGTAATACTGCTTGAGATCTGGGATAGTGATTCCCCCTGAAGTCCTTTTATTGTTGAGGATAGTTTTAGCTATCCTGGGTTTTTTGTTATTCCAGATGAATTTGCAAATTGTTCTGTCTAACTCTTTGAAGAATTGGATTGGTATTTTGATGGGGATTGCATTGAATCTGTAGATCGCTTTTGGTAGATTGGCCATTTTTACTATATTAATCCTGCCAATCCATGAGCATGGGAGATCTTTCCATCTTCTGAGATCTTCTTCAATTTCTTTCTTCAGAGTCTTGAAGTTCTTATTGTACAGATCTTTCCCTTGCTTGGTTAAAGTCACCCCGAGGTACTTTATATTATTTGGATCTATTATGAAGGGTGTCATTTCCCTAATTTCTTTCTCGGCCTGTTTCTCTTTTGTGTAGAGGAAGGCTACTGATTTATTTGAGTTAATTTTATACCCAGCCACTTTGCTGAAGTTGTTTATCAGCTTTAGTAGTTCTCTGGTGGAATTTTTGGGATCACTTAAATATACTATCATATCATCTGCAAATAGTGATATTTTGACTTCTTCTTTTCCGATCTGTATCCCCTTGACCTCCTTTTGTTGTCTTATTGCTCTGGCTAGAACTTCAAGAACTATATTGAATAAGTAGGGAGAGAGTGGGCAGCCTTGTCTAGTCCCTGATTTTAGTGGGATTGCTTCAAATTTCTCTCCATTTAGTTTAATGTTAGCAACTGGTTTGCTGTATATAGCTTTTACTATGTTTAGGTATGGGCCTTGAATTCCTATTCTTTCCAGGACTTTTATCATGAAGGGGTGTTGAATTTTGTCAAATGCTTTCTCAGCATCTAATGAAATGATCATGTGGTTTTGTTCTTTCAGTTTGTTTATATAATGGATCACGTTGATGGTTTTCCGTATATTGAACCATCCCTGCATGCCTGGGATGAAGCCTACTTGATCATGGTGGATGATTGTTTTGATGTGCTCTTGGATTGGTTTGCCAGAATTTTATTGAGTATTTTTTGCATCGATATTCATAAGGGAAATTGGTCTGAAGTTCTCTTTCTTTGTTGGGTCTTTGTGTGGTTTAGGTATAAGAGTAATTGTGGCTTCATAGAAGGAATTGGTAGTGCTCCATCTGTTTCAATTTTGTGGAATAGTTTGGATAATATTGGTACGGGTCTTCTATGAAGGTCTGATAAATTCTGCACTAAACCCGTCTGGACCTGGGCTCTTTTTGGTTGGGAGACCTTTAATGACTTCTTCTATTTCCTTAGGAGTTATGGGGTTGTTTAACTGGTTTATCTGTTCCTGATTTAACTTCGGTACCTGGTATCTGTCTAGGAAATTGTCCATTTCCTGCAGATTGTCAAGTTTTTGTTGAATATAGGCTTTTATAGTAAGATCTGATGATTTTTGAATTTCCTCTGAATCTGTAGTTATGTCTCCTTTTCATTTCTGATTTTGTTAATTTGGACACACTCTCTGTGTCCTCTCGTTAATCTGGCCAAGGGTTTATCTATCTTGTTGATTTTCTCAAAGAACCAACTTTTGGTTCTGTTGATTCTTTCTATGGTCCTTTTTGTTTCTACTTGGTTGATTTCGGCTCTGAGTTTGATTATTTCCTGCCTTCTACTCCTCCTGGGTGTATTTGCTTCTTTTTGTTCTAGAGCTTTTAGGTGTGCTGTCAAGCTGCTGACATATGCTCTTTCCTGTTTCTTTCTGCAGGCACTCAGCGCTATGAGTTTTCCTCTTAGCACAGCTTTCATTGTGTCCCATAAGTTTGGGTATGTTGTATCTTCATTTTCATTAAATTCTAAAAGTCTTTAATTTCTTTCTTTATTTCTTCCTTGACCAGGTTATCATTGAGTAGAGCATTGTTCAATTTCCCGTATATGTGGGCATTCTTCCCTTATTGTTATTGAAGACCAGTTTTAGGCGTGTGGTGGTCCGATACACGCATGGGATTATTTCTATCTTTCTGTACCTGTTGAGGCCCGTTTTTGACCAATTATATGGTCAATTTTGGAGAAAGTACCATGAGGAGCTGAGAAGAACGTATATCCTTTTGCTTTAGGGTAGAACGTTCTATAAATATCCGTTAAGTCCATTTGGCTCATGAGTTCTCTTAGTCTGTCTACGTCTCTGTTTAATTTCTGTTTCCATGATCTGTCCATTGATGAGAGTGGGGTGTTGAAATCTCCTACTATTATTGTGTGAGGTGCAATGTGTGTTTTGAGCTTTAGTAAGGTTTCTTTTACGTATGTAGGTGCCCTTGTATTTGGGGCATAGATATTTAGGATTGAGAGTTCATCTTGGTGGATTTTTCCTTTGATGAATATGAAGTGTCCTTCCTTATCTTTTTTGATGACTTTTAGTTGAAAATTGATTTTATCTGATATTAGAATGGCTACTCCAGCTTGCTTCTTCTGACCATTTGCTTGGAAAGTCTTTTTCCAGCCTTTCACTCTGAGGTAGTGTCTGTCTTTGTCTCTGAGGTGTGTTTCCTGTAGGCAGCAGAATGCAGGGTCCTCGTTCGTATCCAGTTTGTTAATCTATGTCTTTTTATTGGGGAGTTGAGGCCATTGATGTTGAGAGATATTAAGGAATAGTGATTATTGCTTCGGTTGTATTCATATTTGGATGTGAGGTTATGTTTGTGTGCTTTTCTTTCTTTGTTTTTTTGTTGCCAAGACGATTAGTTTCTTGCTTCTTCTAGGGTATAGCTTGCCTCCTTATGTTGGGCTTTACCATTTATTATCCTTTGTAGTGCTGGATTTGTAGAAAGATATTGTGTAAATTTGGTTTTGTCATGGAATATCTTGGTTTCTCCATCTATGTTAATTGAGAGTTTTGCAGGATACAGTAACCTGGGCTGGCATTTGTGTTCTCTTAGGGTCTGTATGACATCAGTCCAGGATCTTCTGGCCTTCATAGTTTCTGGCGAAAAGTCTGGTGTGATTCTGATAGGTCTGCCTTTATATGTTACTTGACCTTTTTCCCTTACTGCTTTTAATATTCTTTCTTTATTTTGTGCGTTTGGTGTTTTGACTATTATGTGACGGGGAGGTGTTTCTTTTCTGGTCCAATCTATTTGGAGTTCTGTAGGCTTCTTGTATGCCTATGGGTATCTCTTTTTTAGGTTAGGAAGTTTTCTTCTATGATTTTGTTGAAGATATTTACTGGTCCTTTGAGCTGGGAGTCTTCACTCTCTTCTATACCTATTATCCTTAGGTTTGATCTTCTCATTGAGTCCTGGATTTCCTGTATGTTTTGGACCAGTAGCTTTTTCCGCTTTACATTATCTTTGACAGTTGAGTCAATGATTTCTATGGAATCTTCTGCTCCTGAGATTCTCTCTTCCATCTCTTGTATTCTGTTGGTGAAGCTTGTATCTACAGCTCCTTGTCTCTTCTTTTGGTTTTCTATATCCAGGGTTGTTTCCATGTGTTCTTTCTTGATTGCTTCTTTTTCCATTTTTAATTCCTTCAACTGTTTGATTGTGTTTTCCTGGAATTCTTTCAGGGATTTTTGTGACTCCTCTCTATGGGCTTCTACTTGTTTATTTATGTTTTCCTGGAATTCTTTTAGGGATTTTTGTGACTCCTCTCTATGGGCTTCTACTTGTTTATTTATATTTTCCTGGAATTCTTTTAGGAATTTTTGCGATTCCTCTCTGTAGGCTTCTACTTGTTTATTTATGTTTTCCTGTGTTTCTCTAAGGGAGTTCTTCATGTCTTTCTTGAAGTCCTTCAACATCATGATCAAATATGATTTTGAAACTAGATCTTGCTTTTCTGGTGTGTTTGGATATTCCGTGTTTGCTTTGGTGGGAGAATTGGGCTCCGATGATGCCATGTAGTCTTGGTTTCTGTTGCTTGGGTTCCTGCGCTTGCCTCTCGCCATCAGATTATCTCTAGTGTTACTTTGTTCTGCTATTTCTGACAGTGGCTAGACTGTCTTATAAGCCTGTGTTTCAGGAGTGCTGTAGACCTGTTTTCCTGTTTTCTTTCAGCCAGTTATGGGGACAGAGTGTTCTGCTTTGGTAGCGTAGTTTTCTTCTCTACAGGTCTTCAGCTGTTCCTGTGAGCCTGTGTCTTGAGTTCACCAGGCAAGTCGTTTGTAGCAGAAAAGTTTGTCTTACCTGTGGTCCCCAGGCTCAAGTTTGCTGGCGGTGTGTTTGCCTATGGCTCTCCACGGCCTCAGCAGCCAGGAAGATCTCGCGCCCCCCTTCCGGGAGTTCCGTGCACCAGGGTTCCAGATAGCTTTTGTTTTCCTCTGGGGTCAGTACTGTGTGCAGCGTGCAGTCTCTTCTGGTTTCCCAGGCGTGTCCGCCTCTCTGAAGGTTTAGCTCTCCTCCCACGGGATTTGGGTGCAGAGAACTGTTTGTCTGGGGTCGGTCCCTTCAGGTGCGGTGTCTCAGGCGCAGTGGATCTGCTGCTCCTGGCCCCTCCTCTGGGTACCCAGGGCCGTATACAGTATCCTCCTGGGCCAGGGATGTGGGCAGGGGTGGGGCGTTGGTGGTCTCCTCCGCTCTGCTGCCTCAGGAGTGCCCGCCCGACCAGGCGGCCAGAACTTCCCTCCGGGGGCCTGGGAGCAGAGGCTGCTGAAGGCAGGGATCCTCCGCTGGTCCGGGTCTCTGGCCAAACGACGGCAGTGGCCGTCTTGGCGTGACTGCGCCTCTGTGTGACCCGAGATCACCAGGCAAGTCGTTTGTAGCAGAAAAGTTTGTCTTACCTGTGGTCCCCAGGCTCAAGTTTGCTGGCGGTGTGTTGCCTATGAGCTCTCCACGGCCTCAGCCCGGATTATTTTTAAGAGAGATAAATCACAAGGATTTAGATGGGTAGAATGGAGAGAATGATATGGAAGGAACCAATGGAAAATTATATTAAAAACTACATTGTATGAAAATTTTGCAAATAGAAAATATAACTTTATATGAAGTTATTGAACATGCTAACATCCTTAACCTTAAATGTTATTATTTATTTTAAGTTAAAATTATTATTACAAAGTGTTTTTACTAGAGTTGAAAGAAAATTCTAAATCAATAGATTCCACTTCTATTCCTGGAATGATAAATACATAAATTTTCTTCCACGAATTATAATAGTGGTAGGATATGGTAGCCTACACTATTGTCTCTGCACTTCAAACATAAATGTACTCTAAATTGCTGGAAAACCAAATAAGACTAATCAAAAATTATAAAAATATGATGTACTTTGTCATTGATACATAAAGAAAATCAACGTTTCAGCCAGTGAGATGGCTGAACTGTAAAAGTGCTTATTCCACAAGGATGAAGACCTGAGTTGCTGTTTTGTATCAATTCAAAAGTGAAAGGAGAGAACTGATCCAAAACATATTCTTTGACATCTTTGTGTGCAATGTGGTATGTGTGTTCTCAAGTAAACACCACACACAAAACACTTACAATAATCAGAGGGGAGTAAATACAGAAGTTGGGAAAGGGTAAAATGGAAAATGGGAAATGCAGCACTGTTTAGAGATGTTTGAGGGAGTTAAATACAGAAGGAGGAAAAAATAGCAATGATGATGCCTAATGAAAGCTATAAGGAATCATACTATTAACTATTTACATGGTAACTACAAAACATGTAAATTAGTGTATTAATAATATACATACATAATTTTAAATTCTGTATATAAATAAACGTATATAATTTTACTGAACTATTCTCATTTGAGCAGTGTTTCTTTTAAATTGTAAAGTAAAAAAATAAAGATAAAATCATAATTGGAACATAATCATTATCAGATATGAAATGTCTATGATTATGACATTTAAATGATTTGCTTTTAGGATATTTCATATTATTAATAAGAGTTCAACATTCCTGGGGCACACATGCATATATAGAGGTTGGAGGACAACATTGTGGTATTAATTATGTCCTTCATATATACACAGATACAGAAATTGAACTTGGTTGTCAGGCTTATGCGGTAACAGACAGGAAAAATATTTGTCTTATTATTCCTACTTATTGACATATACCACGTTAAAATTATAAGTCACAATTTTAAAATATTTAATTATACTGTTTCTGACTTTTAGCTAAGGAATACAATTATATATTTTATATATGTGTGAAAATTTGAAACCCATATATGTATATAGAAATAGGCATAGATATACAGTATAACTAATAGTGTGAATGGTACCTCATATAATTGTCATATTGTGGTATGGGTATCTAAAATCTACCCCGTAGCATTTTTCTGGATTACAATGTACCGTTCTTAACTATAGTTAACATGTTGTACAACACATGTCATAAACTTGTCTTTGTTTCCTAACTGAACTTTTATGTAGACATTTCTTTACGATAGTCACTTCCTTTCCTTTGCTTCTCCTCGGTAGTTGGATTCTAGGATCAGATGGTAGTTTTATTTTTATTTTCCTTGAGAAACACAGTGATCCCTGATTGTAGCACTAATTTATAATTCTGCTAAGTGTGTTAGTCACCTTAAAAAATTCTAACAAGTGTAAGATAGAGTGCCATCATGATTTAAAATTCGTTTTCCTTACAACTAGTGATATTTGCAAGTTTCATATGCTAAATACCCATATTAAATTATTACGATTTTTCCTAGTGTTTTTCTTTTTTTAAAGCACAGGTCTTGACAAGTTGTAGTTCTAGAGCTTAAAGGAGAAATGGACACATGCTCCTATCCCTAACCCAGAAGAGATTTCTAATTGATAAAAATTTGCATATGAAAATTTAGTTTCCTCCAATGGAGTCTCACTGGGGAAACAAACCAGTCTTAAGGATAGGTTGCCTGAGCAGTGGTAGAAGCCAACGGACAAATGGGCTCAGTGGCACCTTCAGAGGTTCCTTGTCTCATAATATTGTGTCAGAACATATACATATATTTGTATATAATTTAATTTAATTTTATGTATATTTTTCTATCTTTTTACCCTACAGTTCCTTTGCATATACATTATGGATTCCTGTAGGCTTTTTATAGGATTATTGAATTTACAAATGATCAGGTGTCTGTATCTGATGTCTTCTCTTGTTTTTTTTTCTTTCTGCTTGTTTTATACAATATTGGTGTGTTGGTTTTTGTTTTATCTTATATTTATTTTATTATAATATATTAGAAGCCTATTTGTTTTCTAATAAAAGGCAGAAATAGGGTGTATCTGGATTGAAGAGAGGTAGGGAGGAGCTGGTAACAGTGGAGGAAGAGGAAAACTATAATTGTGAGAAAAATATTCTCAATAAAAGGAAAAAGATCATAATATGCTTCTTCTCTTTACTGAGCTAATGTTTCTTTATTTTGCATATTCATGCTTCATCTCATGTATGGTTTCCAAAGACTTTCTCTGTTCTGAAAGGTGATGCTTCTATGTTATTTTCTTCATTGTTACAGAGCTTTACGGTTTAGTGGAATGTCAATTTTTCCATTCATGCTTTTGGTACCTGTACCTTCATTTGTAAAAATAAAATAAATTAAAATATTTGTCCATCTTCATATTCAGAAGTATTTTCACTAAATTTTCTTCTGATAATTTTGAGTTGGTTTTAGAAGTGGTCAAAGTCAAGCCTCTAATTTTCCTCCGGCATAGTTTCAGAAGTGTTTTCTTGAAGAGACCAGAGACCTCATTTCTACACTGTAAGCTCTTGGTACTTCTGCTGAAAGTCATTTACTATAATAGGAATTTTTTTCTGCCTTCACTATTTTGTACTATTGATGTATGTATATATTTTATGCAAAATAACGTTTTTGTAGTGTAATTTCATATTTGGTAGTATGTTGTCACTAAGTTTGTTCAACTTCTTTGGGTATGTGAAGTCATCTGATTCCTGTGAAGTTTCAGGATTTATTTACTTTTTCTCTGGAAAACAATTTAATATTTTGAATGTTATTTTGCTAAATAAGAAATAAATTAAAGTTAACAATATTAATTATTTCAGGTCATGAACTTAGGATAGCTTTCTACTTCATACTTGTTTTCAGTTCTTTTCTTTTTAAAGGAATATTTTATACTTTTCAGGGTAGAGTTATTTTATCACTTTATTAAGAGTTTTTACTAAAAGTTTTAGTGTTTTATTGAAGCTCCCAGTAAACTGGATTGTTTTTTGATTTCTTTAATAGTACATTTTGAGTATATAGAATTAATATTGACTTTGTATATAGATTTTTCTTTATTATTTTTATTGATTATTGGATTTATATGTAGATTTTGTACTTGCATTTCATTGTTTGTTTGTCTTAAAGTTTTTGATGCAAATTATTAGGACCTTATATTTACACATTCACAAAAATCAGTGAACAAATGCAATTTAACTTTTTATATTTTTCGGATTCGAATAGGTTTCTTTTTTTTTTTTATTATCTTGGTATTTCTTATTTACATTTCGATTGTTATTCCCTTTCCCGGTTTCCAGGCCTACATCCCCCCCACCCCTCCCCCCCCCCTTCTATATTGGTGTTCCCCCCCCTTTCCCCCCCCCCTCTCCCCCCCCCCCCCACCAATCAACTTCCCTGGGGCTCCACTCTTTCCAGGACCAAGGGCTTCCCCCCACTGGTGCTCTTACTAGGATATTCATTGCTACCTATGAGGTTGGAGCCCAGGGTCAGTCCATGTATAGTCTTTGGGTGTGGCTTAGTCCTGAAGCTCTGGTTGGTTGGCATTGCTGTTCATATGGCCTCTAGCCCCTTCAAGCTCTTCCAGTCCTTTCTCTGATTCCTTCAACGGGGGTCCTGTTCTCAGTTCAGTGGTTTGCTGCTGGCATTCGCCTCTGTATTTGCTGTATTCTGGCTGTGTCTCTCAGGAGAGATCTACATCCGGCTCCTGTCTGCCTGCACTTCTTTGCTTCATCCATCTTGTCTAATTGGGTGGCTGTATATGTATGGGCCACATGTGGGGCAGGCTCTGAATAGGTGTTCCTTCTGTGTCTGTTTGAATCTTTGCCTCTCTATTCCCTGCCAAGGGTATTCTTGTTCCCCTTTTAAAGAAGGAGTGAAGCATTCACATTTTGATCATCCGTCTTGAGTTTCATTTCTTCTAGGCATCTAGGGTAATTAAAGCATTTGGGCTAATAGCCACTTATCAGTGAGTGCATACCATGTTTGTCTTTCTGTGATTGGGTTACCTCAATCAGGATGATATTTTCCAGTTCCAACCATTTGCCTATGAGTTTCATAAAGGCATTGTTTTTGATAGCTGAGTAATATTTATTGTGTAGATGTACCACATTTTCTGTATCCATTCCTCTGTTGAAGGGCATCTGGGTTCTTTCCAGCTTCTGGCTATTATAAATAAGGCTGCTATGAGCATAGTGGAGCACGTGTCTTTTTCATATGTTGGGGCATCTTTTGGGTATATGCCCAGGAGAGGTATAGCTGGATCCTCAGGCAGTTCAGTGTTCAATTTTCTGAGGAACCTCCAGACTGATTTCCAGAATGGTTGTACCAGTCTGCAATCCCACCAACAATGGAGGAGTGTTCCTCTTTCTCCACATCCTCGCCAGCATTTGCTGTCACCTGAGTTTTTGATCTTAGCCATTCTCACTGCTTTTTATATTTTTTCGGATTTGAATAGGTTTCTTTCTTTTGATGACTCAATAGCTTTGATTGGGATTTCTTCTGCTCTGTTGTAAATGGTGGAAGTGGGCATCTTTTCCTTTCTCTAGATCTCATAGGGAAAAGCTTTTCAATATTCTTTATTAAGTTTGATGTTCATTGCAGACTTCAAATGTGGAAGTATTGGAATGATATTCATTCCTTCTATCCCCAATTAGTGGCAAGAATTTCTTTATAAAATTGTGCTGGAAAGTGTCAAATTGTTACTCTGAATCTACCTGACATGATCATATAGTTTTTGTTTTTCACTCCATCAATTAAATTCATAACATTTATAAATTTTTGTGTGGATAATAAGCTGTTATATGTCTATATAAATACAATTTGATCATAAGCTATCTTTTAATTAGTGTTGACTTTGATTTATTATTACTTAGTTTAGTACTGTTTACATTATGTTCTTCATAAATACTAACTGGTAGTTTAACTCAATAACTGATAAAGAGATTTTAAATTTTTAACTTTATTAACATGTTAATAATTGTTCCATGAATAATGATAAACCTATTATATGATGACAAAAGTAATAATTTTAAAAGAAAATATACATTTCCTGAACAAAATGAGAAGAATGTTATGGTTTATATTATTGTAAGTCATTTTATCTGTTGAAATGTCTTGCAATTGAAAGTGTATATCTGTTTTTTTTTTTTAATATTTAGCTATTGATGTTTTTAAAGTTCCAAATCTCTCTCCTTTCGACCACATCAGTGAAAGCTCATAATCAAACTTGGACACTCACTTTTTCTTGGCACCAGTAGGGAATTTCAAAGCACAAATCCTCTCATAGTCCCAATGCCACAAGCAAAACAAAATTCAAGCCCTTCACCAGTCATTACTCTCTGAGGCTACTTTTAGAATTGGTCAGAATCCTTTTTCTGTTCCTCTTGAATGTTACATTATGTAAGTAAAGAATTTTACAAAGCTTTTGGAGCACCATGACATCAGAAAACTCAAAGAAAAAAAACATCGAAGGTTTTATTTAATCTCTTTCTTAAGATAGTGGATTTGTTTAAGTATATAAAGAAAATGCAGCCTCACACAAATATACCATTGAAGAAAGAATGGTTCTAATAATTCTTTTTTTTATGTTCATAGCAACTTCTTTTTATATTTATTACACTCCAGATTTTATTTCCCTCCCAGTCTAAAAACAAATAAGTACATTTCATTTCAAGAGTATATCTACTCTTAAAAAGTAATACTTAGAGAAGATAATTTAGTCGTTATTTAGAATGTGAAATAATCTTAATGAATTTGACATTGGAAAATATTCCCTAACTTTTACATGTATCTAAATAGCATGTTCCATATTATAACGTATAACAATCAAAATGCTTTCACATCATCACCCAGGTTATAAACTGAATATTCAGTACAGGTAGACTACTAAATGGAGACATGCTTGCAATAAGAATAGCATTTTCTTGAAAAACAACATTTTTATTTATTATTAACATCAACTGCTATCATGTTTTTTTCCATTTAAGCAACAATGTTGTTTCAATTTCCTCTTCATTTTTCCTTTCTTTCTTTCTTCCTTCCTTTCTTCCTTTCTTTCTTTCTTTCTTTCTTTCTTTCTTTCTTTCTTTCTTTTTTTTCTATGAGAAAATCATTTTCCAAATATCTGGTTAATAGAAATAATTTATAAGTTTTTCAAGTTAAAAAATGTTTATTTTTACTTCTTTGAGACAGGGTCGTACTGGGTAGCCTTGACTGGCTTAAAATTTACAGAGATTTGCATGTCTTTCCCTCCTGAGTGCTAGAAAAATTCCATTTGGGCTGTCAAAACAGCCTAAAATTGTTCTGCAATGATAAACAAAGCATATGAAACTATATATAGAGCCATATTTTACAAAAATTATGCTGATATATTCATTTCACTATGTTAAGGTAGCAATCAATTTATTTTAAAATCACAAATGACTTATATTTTTATAAAATCATGCTTATTTATTACACAAACCTAGAAACACACTATACTTAACATTTTAATCTTACTATTGCAATTATGTTTCTATAATATTCTAGAAAAGATTTACTCTATACATGTTAGTGTTTATTAAAACTTCACTTATCCCTCAAGTAACTTAAAAGACCATAATAGGATCACTAGAATATAGCAAATAAAAATACAAAACTTTAATTAAAATAAGTAAAATTTAATGATTATGTAGGACTCAGATTTTATCTTTCCTTTAAACTCACAATCTAAAGAATTGTAATTGAAAATTATTCATTGTTTTGTAAAGAATGACAGCTGAAGGTTAAAAATAACTAGAAAATATAAACTGCACAAAATAGATAAGTTCTAGATCTTAGAACATACTTGACATATGAACCCAGATATGTACTTTCTTGAATACAAAAAATAAACTTATACCCCTCCATACTTAATAATATTTCTAGATTTAAATGTTGAGAGGCTTAAAAAGAAGGATATAGATTCCATTAGTTTTTGTAATAGGTCAGAGTTGAATGACATATTCTTATCAGTAAGTTTTTTATTTCCAACTTTTAATATTTAAAATTTCCATAATACTTACTTCTATTGATTTTTGTAAAAGTTAAATAAATAATATTTATAAAGTGATAGACATTGGTAGCTAATTTTTCGTCAGTCGAATCAAAATATTATATTTAAAATTCTCTTTAGCACAAATACTCAGACAACTATATTTTAGAGTTTTATTTTCCTGGTCAAATATATACAAAACAGTAGCAATGGAATTCCATGTATTTGTTACTCAATTTGATAAGCATGAACATTTTTAACATTTCCATCTTCCAGTTTTCCCTTTGAAGATGCTAAAATATATTCCACAAAGTATAATTTTTCCTGTGCATATTTCTACATATATTAGAAAAAATACTCAGGGAGAAGGTTGAAACTACTTTACCAAAAATAAACAGGAAATTAAAATTGCCTCCCTGATTATTCCAATCTTTCAGTTAATTGGAGTGCCATGCATTGCAAATTGCTTGTCCAAAATGAAGATAGCAGGAATACACTTTTAGAACTTTAACTAGAAGTATGAAGACTGTTATATGGTTTTAGTTCTGTATAATAAAAACATCAAACAAAAGTTTATAACAAAAATATATTTCATAAACAAAATATTAAAAGTAGTTTCCCAGAAAGTGCAAATGAAACTGTTAGGAAATTACAATTGAGAAAGTTTTACTTTCGTTTAGGATTATATGTATGCACCCTGGGTGTAAAATCATGAAATACGAGCTCGCAGGAGATTGCTGAAAGTTGATATTTTCTAAGTTTGAAAGCCTTCAGTTTATCATACTGCTTGAGTTTTACATCATAATAAAACGAATTGAACTTCACAAAAATATTTCCTGATAGTTCCTCTAACTCTATTTTGACCTATGTATATAAACTCAATGCTAAGTACATCATTGTTGACTGTAGCAAAATAGAAATAAATTTCTATAGCAGTTAATTAAAAATGAAAAATAGTACCCACATGCAAATGTGTAGTTAGAATCTGCAATTTTCAACCATTATCAACTTACTAAGGTTTTTATAGAGTCCAGTGGGAATAGAGGGCATTGAGAAGAGAAGAAAGTGAGACAGGGAAGACCTAGAATAAAACTTCAAGTTCTGCTATTAACTTGCTAGATAAGAACAAAAATGAATGAAGACCTCTATTGCTAAGGCATTATACACAATATAGTGCTTTTGTTATATATACTTCATAATTTTTCCAATGAGAAGGACTCTCATGGCTTTATTGAAATAGCAAAGGTGCCAGGTGACTTAACAGGTAGCTGTTTCCCATCTAATATATACAGAAATGTAAATTTACATACAAGCTGACGGTATCAATGCCTCAGAGCAGTATATAAACCCGCTGTTTTTTCCCCAGCATCTATTTTCAGTATCTGTGCAGTTATACCAACAAAGAGAGTCAAAAACATCTTTCCCTCTCCTCCTTCCTCTTTCATCTAACCTGGCGTAGGCTAGTGCACTCTTCTGAACCCCAGAGGTGAGGTGATAATGGAGCCGGACCGACAGGGGAGAGGAGAAAGATTGATGAATTTCCCAAATAAACCTAATTGAAAAACAAAGCTAGCTGAATTTTATCCTTTGTTGTAAACATTCCTTAAGCCGAGTGGATATTTTTCCCTTTTAAAAATCAATGAATGCTTTGTACTTTAACTGGGAATTTATTAGTGTCTCAATTCAATAGATTTGCATCACTAATGTGAGTCAAACCATTCCAGTCTGCTCAAACACTTCTGATTTTGGCTTCTATGCAGAATTTTACTGGGATGTGTGTTCCATACATGCAGGTTATTTTAGAAATGGAAAGGGAAAGTTTCTCAAATGAGAACAGAGCTCTTCTCCACTCCCAGTCTCCAGTTTCAAGTTCAATATCTGCACGCACCAAGTACAATCGGTGTTTTATTTAAATATGTAAATTTCTTAAATTTACACCAGTGAGCTTTAGAAATGGAGCCTTTATGGAACCTCTTTTCCTACTTGCCTCTCCTCTCCACTTAAAAATTCTCTTCTGAAGTTGTTTCCCTTTTACTGCAGTGCTTGGGTTTTGCAAAGTAATTCATGAATGCAGCTAAAAAGAGAAGCCTTTAACAGCTAATCTGCATTTTTGTTTCAGCACAATATCGATCTGACAGTAACAGTTTTGATAAGGTGCACTTTTTGCCGGGTGGAACAAAGAGTACTAAATTAGTTTTGAACTTTTGTGATCTTGTATTATAAAGAGTCTACAACAGACGCTGAATTCAAATCAATTGTCAAAGTGAAGAAGGATTAATAACTGTTGTACTATATAACCTTTTACATAACTGCAGTGTGAGGAAGGGCACACTTTAAGAGCTACTGCCATATTTCATTATTGTAATTCTTAATAGAAGACCTTTTTCATTACAGGAATAAGGAACAAGAAGCAGCTTAGTTTGTAGGTTTGTTTATAGAACCAATGTAAATTTTAATAGAGTATGCACAGTTTTCTTTTACATGATTGACAGATAAGGTTGAAAGAAGGCACAAAAAGAAAATTCTCAAGATCAAATTTAGATTGTGAGGTCAAATGACATATTAAATAGAAGAGGTGCTGTTTCTCAAGAGAAAACATATTAGACTGTAGTAACTTCTGTTGCTTTATCACCTTTTGTCTGAACACTCTCGCCTTCAAAAATAATAATCATTATGGTTCACAACGTCATTTGTATATGATTCCAAAACTGGGATAACTGTTTCCATAGAAAGAAACTGAGTCACGAATTGATTCAATAACCACCTGAAAACATTTACTCAGCTCCCCGACTCGGTCCCGTATTTTAGTGACTGAATGAAAATGAAATCCAGACCTTCAGACTCCACAACTAATCCACCATATTTTACTTCCCTTTCCTTTTTCTTGGTGATTATGGCTTTTTCATAGGAATTCTAAAGTAAAATGCACTTCAAAAAATGAAGATGTTTTACAGAATATGGAAAAGAGAAGTCTATTTGATAGTGAAACCCACTAGAATGTGACACAACATAGGAAAAGCAAAGGCTATGAGGCTTTGAAAGTATTCAGTCTGAATCAGATAGTTCTCTCAAGGTGACTCAACCAAAATTCACTACCAGAGCTAGGATAGAAGGCTAGGAATTAGACGTTCTAATTTAATTAAACTAGTCCATCCACTAATGAACTATAAAGTTGGGGAAGTTTTCTTTCTCCTAGCTGGCCTCAGCTGGCACATCCTTGGTTTGGAAGGATCTTTGGAAGGAAGAAGTTAGGCTAGTGACTGTCCGTAAGGAGGTATAATGCTAGAAATTATGAAACTTCCAAGGAAAACTATGGATGCAAGAAATCAACAAATAGCGGGGGAAAACCTGCCAGTCTCACATGAACCTTTGCTAAAACCATGAGATCCCCACTGGTCAAAGACTTTCCTAAGTGCGGGGGGGGATAATATTTCTAACAAATTTTGATTCCATGTATCTCCAGCTGAATTACATAGCTTTTTATAATGTACACTATACACTAATAGTAGATGGTTGTATGCATAAAATATGTAAAAAGAGTGAGTTAGGTAGGGGCAGGGGCACACCCATGATTAGGTTTTGTTTGTGTGCTTATTTTGGTTTGATTTTGGATGGGTTCACATTCTAGTGCTCAGTTAATAGACTTCAGATTTTTGAAAGAGCTATAAACATGTTTACAACATGGGGAATATGTCTTTAAAAATATCAGAAGAAAATGATAATTTCAAAATTTATACAGATTTAAATCTCCAACTAGTATAATAAACATATCCAGTAGTAATTTCAAATTAATTTTCAAGTTAATATATGTCAATGTAATGAAATTTAAATCACAATGTATTTGTCTTAAATTTACATTATTAAAATTCTTCTTTTAACTACATTTAATGTATAATTAGATATGACTAAGGTCTTTATAAGAGGAAGAATAGTGCTTCTAACCTAAGGCCTAATTGTAGGCAGACTATCACTAGTCCATGACATTTTATTTTTTTCTCCCCCTCCCCTACCAAGTAAGTTGGAAGCAGTGAAATATAGGAAGACAGGCAGGAAACTTTATGCTCTGGATAGTGAATCTGAGAAGGACTGAAAGCTACTTAAGTTTCAAGCAGAAACAAGAGAAAACAGGAAACTGGTGGTATTTTTAAGACTTCAGTGTAAACCTTTAGGTTTCTAGGTGTGTGCTTTAAAAGAATTCTTCATTGCAAAACTTTACAAACCTACAGAAAGCTGAAAGGATTATAATACAATAAAGACACATATATCTATCTACACATGCAGGTACACAGAGACTCATTATACACAGACTCATTAAATATGTTAGTGCTTTGACTTAAAGGATAAATGTTTTGTATATTTGTTTCATCTAATTTTATCTAAACTATAAGATAATTTTAGACATCATATTTTAACTGTAATTTTACCCCTATGCTGTTCTTTTAAAGCTATTGTTTTTCTATATAATGACATTGCAATCATACTTTATAGTGGACAACTTTTTATAGTTTATCTTCTACTTAAATTAGGACATCTTATTGTCAGAAAGGTCTGTAATAGCTTATTCAAATCAAGATTCTATCAACTATCATCCACAGTTTTTTCCCCCTAGATCTAATAAACCTTCAAGGATTCTTCCCTTCTTCTCAACTTTACAAACTAGAGTTGTTAAAAAGATGAGCACTGTGTGCGTCTACAAAATGTTTGATCTTCTGGATTTAATTACTTCCCTTCTTGTGGTATTTAATTCATTCTTCACGTCTCTGTATTCCTGCTAAACTGAAAGTTAGGTCAGAAGGCTGCATAAGATTTTTGGCAAGTACATTTCCTAGGTGCTGCTTAATGCTTCACGCTGCATTTTATCAAAAGGAACATATTGTCTTGTTCTCCATTATTCATTATGATGGTGACTGACTGTTGGTTAGAGTGGTCACAACTTGTTTTGTCTACTGTAAAGATTTAATTTCTCTTGCAATTAGCAAGTAGAATTAAACTTTGGTCATGCAGTTTTAGAGGGATGAAAGAATAAGGATAAAAAGCATATGAAATGAACCCCCAAGTGTGATTTATTGTCCTTTTAATTATTTTCAAAGGACATTTTTTGGTTTTAGTGCTGAAGCCCATTTTTTCTCCTTATAGTCTTACTTATAGCCTTTCCATGTGAAATACTGGCCAAGCAGCTGATTTTGTGTTATTTTAAGAAATGCAATCACAATAATACCCTAAATATTTGACTTTAAGAACTAGCCTTAGACAATCACATAAAGAGTTATTATTTGTGGCAAATATTTTAATAGAAAACAGTAGATTTAAGAACATAATGCTGGGCAGAAATTATTCTAGGAAAAACAGTTGCACATTTTTAAATGTACTCCATTTTCTGTTGTATATTGTAGAATTAACTTGTATGGGATTTTCTTTCCATCTCAGCTGCAACAGAGCACTTTGTGTGATTGTCACTGTGCCTTTCTCTGTTTACATTGTATTTATACAGTAAAAATTGCTAAAACTACAGCACTGCTCGGTTTAGCTTTCTCTTCAGTGAACTGAGCTCTCCTTCCAATTGTAAGTAGTTATTATATATAATGGTAAATAATTTCATTTTTACAACAAACATCTGTGAAAAATAAAAAAATGCTTCTGAGGAAATTATTTTAATGACTGACTTTTAATAAATTCGCCTGCTTGACTGAAGATGGGAATGTAGAAACAAAGGGATCTGAAATTGCCTTAGGGAGTAAGGTCAGGTGAAGGTTAATCAAAGGAAGTGACAGTGAAATGGCATTCATGGCTTTTGGTAAATTTTTAATCATTATATATGCTCACACACAGAGCATCCTGTCAATGAAACTTAGTCTCTGTAAATACAATTTATGAAATTTGATGACTATCTTGCTGTTTTTTTCTCATTCCATGGCTTTGTGTCTGTATTTTGACTCCAAGTTAGAATGTTAAATGGAAAGAGTAGAAATTAAAATATAGATGGAGTACAACAATACCAAAATTATAGGTTTTTTCCTTTTGGAAAGGCTATACATTATATTAGAATGCTAAAATAATATTTATGTACTTATTATTTGTAGGGGACAATAAGAAGGGAAATTGTACACGTTGAAGCATAATATATTCTAGAAATAGTGACTGTTTTCTATGAGCAGAAATCTCCTTTAACATGAGGTTGCTTAGTGTAAATAAGAACGTTTCATTGCTGACAACAAACAGTATATTAACGAAGAAGAACTACAAGTAGGTTATGAGGCATGTACTCAGAAAAGATTTTAGTGGTAAAAATACCTAATAAATATTAATTTACTCCAATCTCACGGTCCTTTACTCCTTTCTGAATGAAAAGAAAATTACATAAATAAACATACATGCGGAGTATTTTTTAAAAGTTCCAGGACTTATATTGAATTTTTGTTCAAATCATTTTATTTAGTTTGACAAGAAGGGCTAAGGTTTCAGTAACTTTATTAATGACTGATACAATTCTAAAGAATAGGAGCATTATTTTAATTTTCAACTAGTTTTAGAGATTATTTTGTGGTTGATGGTCTGGATGTTTTTATTTTCCTGTTTCTTCAAATATGCTTTTCCTAAGGAGGAGAGAGAGAGGATTAAAATTTACTTTGTTGATAGTTACTAATACAGGACTTTAGAATAATTAACTACTTTTACAGTTTCTCAAAGTATTAGAACACTAGGACTTATGTTAATTTTGTAATGAAATCTTAACATTGATACCTGCAATGCAATTTATCTGAGGACACACTGGCAGACCCTCATTAACTTAATCGGAATGTATTATGGAGGACTTCGATTAAACACTCTTCTCTGTGAAGCAAAGCATGACTATTTCGCTGTTGGGTCAACCTGAAAAATTATGGAAAGAAAAAAATATGGTTTTTGCTAAGAGTTTGTAATTTCTTTCTTTCCAAAACTACATCTTCTTTTAAAATTTCTCCCCTGTGTTACATAATGGAAATAGTGAGATGTGTAAAACTAAGACGGCCTTTCTAGAATTGCATCTTCTCCACACAAAATTCTTTCCTATGTCACCTGAAAGATACTGTCAAAAAGTACAGTGTTTCGTAAACAGATACAGATATGGACACACAGACACCAAAAGAACTTAACATTTGTTAACTTAGTTCATCAACTTCTCATTTTACTTAAAAGCAAAACAAAAATAGTTGAGCATAAGATAACACAGCTGTGTAAAGTACTTTTTGTTTGTAAGAAGAAAAAATGTTAAAAATCGGAATCTTTTTTTTTTAAGGAAAATGTATTAATTAGAGTATTTGGTGTTACAGTTTAAGCTTAGATTAAGAACAAATCTGAAAGTAATTTCTGCTTTTTTTTTTAATAGTAACTACTTATAACATAGGTCAGTTCTAAAAGTGACTCAAAATGGAATTAAAAACTGGACAGACAGGTAATATTGGATAAGCAACAATCTAATATGCTCTAATAGGTTCATAATTTATGACTCTTCACTAGTTTAACTCTTAAATGCTTATGTGCCTAACGAAAATCACAGAATAGCAATGTTTGCTCTTTAGTCTACATAATAGAGCAAGTAATATATCTTTCATAGAGTTATAGTGAATGATATATTAAGAGGAAACAATTTTCAAATCCTATTTACCTGCAAACTTATTATATATCAGGTAAGGTGAGGAATTGAAGCGATTACCACATAATTGGAGGAGAATTTCTGTATCAGTGATTTGTTGCTTCTGAAATAAATGCTTGTGATGTGAGCCAGCTTCCCTTTCATCGTTCTTTTTCAAAGTCTATCAAAACAAACTTTTATTCCCATATAAAATTTTAGAGTGTGCAAAATGTTGATTTCTTTTTAGAAATGAGAGCTCACGATTCTTTGAGGACTTACTGAGAGTTACTGCAGCCTGCTATGAGTATAGTAAATATCCCTTTCTCCGTAAGGCAATAGCTCCCTTCTCCTACGACTGTAGTGAGGAAAAGTAAGTGTGGAATTTGTGAACATTATTTGCAGATCAAGAGATGTTATACAAATATTGGTCTTCCTCTTCTTCATGCTAACTTTTATATTTGAAGAGAACCTACCATGACAGCTTATCTTCTGTAACAAGATTTCTGATGGTGGCTATTGGTTTTACACTCTAGTTGTTGTTCTCATCTGGGTTCACTTGAGATAAAATTCCGTATTTGCTATATGGCTGACGAGAGTAAATGCTTGCAAACTGTATTACTGAAGAAAAGTAAAGTTAGTTATTTTGTCTATTAGGAAATAAAACGTATATTTAGTAACATCTAGATGCTGATTACATGATCACGTTGCTATCATTACATTATATGATTTTCCCATACCCCTGTTCTTCACACAATTCATTTTATTTGTATTTTCAAATGAATGACATATGTTACAGAATGACATTTAGAAATCTGCTTAAAATTTTAAAATGTATCTTGAGAAAATGCCTTAAGACAATAAAATAGATAGTATAAAAGATGGCTATGTTTTAATGCATATCTATGTCCCAAATTTTACTCTACTGAAGGAATTTTCAGGCTTCTGGTAGAGCTAAGGACATTATTTGTTGGTGTGGAGGTCCTTTTGAGAATTCTGCTAAAAACTCTTCTCATTGAACTGGTGAAATTTGAACGATAACTTCAAACAGCAATACTACTGTCAAAAGAAACAGATGGGACAGTATCTGAGGTCATTTCTTACAGTATCTAAAATTAATTTACAGTAAAATACCTACCTAACTAGAGGCTAATTTCTTTTAAGAATTTCTGAACTGGAAAATGAGCTCACCAGCTTCCTGCTTCAAATTTCTCTTTGTAGAACTGATCAAGCGGAAGGATGAGTATTATCTGAAATGTAGATCTGGAGAAAGAACATTAACAATAATGGCATTTCTTCACGGTGCTCAATTAGAAATATGAGTGTAGCAAGAATGTGAGGCTAGGAGATGCCTTCACTTACAACAGTCTGTCCTCAGTGGGGTCATCAGAAGGTCAGATGTTGTGCCACCTTGGGACATTTAGCAAAAGCTAACGCCTTCTCTCTAACTTCTTGTCTTCTTTTATTTTCATCCAGATTGGTTCCTACTTGGCAAATGTCCAAAGTGTTAATTCCATAAGTTGAATGTATCTTGACTACCAGTGGCTGATTAATTTGCCACTAGGGGTAGGCAAAGGACAAGAAACACTCATATTTTTTTTTCTCAAATTAAAAAGGAACAACTAGGGCTTCTAGGCTGAAGATTGATTGCAATTAAATTTATGCTTTTGAAAAATGAGAGAGAGAGAGAGAGAGAGAGAGAGAGAGAGAGAGAGAAAAAAGATAAAGTGAGAGAGACAGAAAGTATGTATAAAATATTCAATGTTCTATTTGCTGCAATTTAACATTTATTTTTCCAATGTAAAATAATATATTTTATTATTTTTATCATATCATTTTGAATAATATTACAAATGCTGAAAACACTTATGGTTTTCACTTATTACTTCCTGAACTATGACAAAGATACTTTGTATAAGAAAACATTGTTCTCCATATAGTCATGATACACAATGTGTCAGTAAAGCAAATGAAATTTTAGCAAATATAAGTGACTGGGAGGTTACCAGATAATACGTTATCATATTAATTATAAATTAATGAATCCAGTACTAATAAAGGAAGTAGCCTAGTCAAGTTATTTAATCAATAGGTAATCTTATATAATTTTGTTAGTATGGAAAAGTAAGCAATTTTGAACATCTTTGATAGTCTGGGCTGGCTACACATACAAAAGTAAATGGTAATGTAAGAAATAGAAGGGTGAAGCCCAAGTCAAAAGAACTTGTATTTGCCCTGCCCTGTGGCTCTGTTCCCTACATTATGGAGAAGTATAGAGGTCAACTCTTTGTCCTATCTTCAGTTACCTGTCAGCTTATTATATTTATTGGTCAGTTTATTGCATGAGCCATACATAAAGAAAGGAATTAAAAACCTTGTAATTCAAATGTTAGTATGTGTACCTCTAATGAATTCAGTCTTTTTCACAGAATTACAGAACTTTAAGAGTTAGAAATTAATTCATCTTGCTACTACGGGAATTTATTCCGTTTCAGTATACAGACTGAAGAGTCTCTTAGCTTCAACTTAGACACCATATGCAGTAGCTAATATGTCTTTAAAGAAGAATGAGTTTTTGCAATGATTATTTTAATACAATATGTATATGTACATTTGTGTCTGTGTGTATACATGTGCATGTATACTTACAACATTGAGAGGTGAAAAGGGCCATCAGGTCCCTTGAAACTGGAGTTAGAAGTATTTGTGGTATTCCTTGCTTGTTATATGACTGTCAGGATCCAAATATAAAAGCACAGCAAATGCTCTATTTTATTTTAATTTTTTTTGTAATATATTCTGATCACATTCACGCCCATGACCCCTCCCACATCCTCATCCCCTTACCAAGTGCTCTTAACTGATAAGCTGTCTTTCCAGTTCATACCCATTTTCTTAGTAACATTAATAGAAACAGTATTTAAATGTTGTTTAGACATTTTCTACTCTACTTTATAACTATAATTCCATTTTATAGAAGCCAACATAGAATACATTTCCCAATTCAAATGTCAGTACTGTTAGAGTGGACAAATTTAATCATTCTCTTTCTGTCTTCCAGTCTTTTTTGGCCCTTATTTGTGATGATTTCAGATAATTATCAGCCCATAGACTCTTGCTATATAGTGTCCATAAAATGAAATGCAAATGGTATTATAGTTTATTCTATACATTGCAGAATGCAGAGAAAAACCTGTCATCCATAGATATATTTCTTCTGTCTTATTATTATATGTGTTTTACTATGTGTCAGGAACTACTATATATTTTATATAAATTAAGCAAAGAAAATTTAACAGGACTACCATATAAGTAGGTGTTTATACTTTTCTAATAAAGTAATTTTATATCTTGATATTGAAAAGACATAAGATACTAATAAACATCATTTTGTACTATTATTTGCTTAATGGCTAAATGGAGGTGTGAAGTGGTATACTATATGCCCTCTTCTGTATTGCATGAATATCTTAATTCCCATCTTCTACCTGTTTTTTATATTTGTATAATCTTAAAACTATTTTTTAAATAAATTAAATTTAGCATATAACTATATAACTCACCTTTCCTTGGTTGTTAGTAAAGAAGTGAGCTTTTTTCTTGATTTGTTTCAACTTATAATTTTGGTATAACCTTCAAAATTTTTGCTCATACTTTTACAAATTCTATTGGCATATATAAATTATGTAAAGTGATGAGTTTTATTATGAGATGTTCATAATGAGTGCAATGTACTTTTTCTTTTCTCCATTTCCATTCTCACAGGTTTTCTTCCTCTTTCTGAGTAGTATCTTTTCTAATTTTAATATATTATACTCCATATGTAAGAAAATATACAATATTTATGTTCTGGGACTGATTTACTTTTCCTAGTATACTTTCTTCATTAACTTTCCTGAAAAATTATATATATATACATACATATACATGTATATACACATATACATATATATATATATAATTCTGTTTATTGCTTTTAAAAACAAACACACACAGACAGACACAGACGCAGACACAATTTCTTTATTTTTTTTACATGAAAATCTATACAATTTATTAGTTGGCACTATTTGAAAAAAAGTGTTAACTCCTTTTATTATGCTTGTTATTTATTTAGGCCTCCTTTTCCCACCTCATTGAAATAATAATTTTTAAAATCTGCATTTTTGTGATTATTTATTTATTCATTTCAATCTTATAATTACATTAATTTTTTTCTCCATCTTTACTAACTTGGGTATTTCTTATTTACATTTCAATTGCTATTCCCTTTCCCGGTTTCCGGGCCAACATCCCCCTCACCCCTCTCCCTCCCATTCGATATGGGTGTTCCCCTCCCCATCCTCCCCCCATTACTGCCCTCCCCCCAACAATCATGTTCACTGGGGGTTCAGTCTTGGCAGGACCATGGGCTTCCCCTTCCACTAGTGTCCTTACTAGGCTACTCATTGCTACCTATGCAGTTGGAGCCCAGGGTCAGTCCATGTATAGTCTTTCGGTAGTGGCTTAGTCCTTGGAAGCTCTGGTTGCTTGTTATTGTTGTTCAAATGGGGTCTTAAGATCCCTCAAGCTCTTGCAGTCCTTTCTCTGCATCCTTTGACAGGGGTCCAGTTCTGAGTTCCCTGGTTTGCTGCTGGCATTCGCCTATGTATTTGCCTTATTTTGACTGCAGACACAATTTCTTAACCCATTCTTCTCTGTATATTATCAGGAGTTATAGACGCAGTTAGATCGTGTCTTACTTTATTTCTTAGGAATTTGTCATCCATTAGTTGATGGATACTCCTTTAGTGTATTTTTAAAATTATGTTCACATGATTGATTCAACAAGTTGATATGGGTTCATTAACTCATATCCTTTCAATGATTATATTCCTGACTATATACTTCTAATTATATATTTAAAAGCATTTAAGTCAGCACAAAATAAAGATACCTGTACATCAATGTTCATTGGCATTATCATACCTGTTATAGAACCAAGGTAGGTCGAATGAACAGGACAAATGGATCAAACAAACCTAGAATGCCATCAATAGATTAAGAAAAGTGCGTGTGTGTGTGTGTGTGTGTGTGTGTGTGTGTGTGTGCTTTTCAATATTTAGCAAAGGTCAAACTCATTTAAATGTATTACTCGCCTTCTCCCTCTCATTCAGCAGAATACTATGGAAAACTATGAAGTACTTTGCTAGTGTACAGCTGCATTGTGGTTACAGTACCCGTTCATTAATTCAGCAGTAATTTGTTGAATATCTTCTAGAAAAGTGTTTACTATTGCACATAAAACACTCACAGACATACAAAAAGAATTATAATCCAATAAATACATACCATACTTAAAAAGAAATGCTTAGGATATATTTCTGGATCAAGGGTAGGTGTAGCTCTTTTTCATTAATGAAAAGAAATGGAATGATTATTAATGGGTGTATGGATCCTTTATAAAGGAGGTATGCTTAATTTTAGAGTTTATTAAAGAACCCTTGATCAAATTTTATACTTATTTCAACTTGAGTTAGCAGTGTAAGTCATAAGATGAACGTTTCTGTCCTAAAAATCACTTGGCTATCTCAAAATTTAGTTTATGCTAAATAAGATTGGCAGGTTTAATATCTGGGAATGTAGAGACACAGTATTCTGTACTCCTGTTCAAAAAATATAGCAAGTTTTCTCTTTAAATTTGGGAGAACTAGCTACTTTAGGACTTTTCCTTTCCATTAATACTAGGGAGCATTTCCTTTTCTTCATGGGTCATTAACATCATAAGGGATCAGTTTAACAAAAATCTACATTTTTAAAAATTTGGCTTCCTCTCAGAACTCTATCTTTCTTCTCAGAGGGGTTCTGACGCCTTTTGTTCTGAATATTTTAAACATTCTGAAAAAGACAGAACAGAGCAATTTAAAAAAAACAGCTATAGTGTGTTTTCCTCAAACATGCATAAAATCTTTACAAATAAAGCATGTGTATGCACAGTGTTAAAACATCTGCTCAGTCTGTCTTATTTGTATTTTTGTTAAATAGGTATAGTGACCATATGCCCCCAGTTTTCCAGGAACATTGTAATATCAATTATTTCGTCTTATTACTCCTAAAAATACAGTAACATCCACAGGAGAATTTGTCTAACTTTAACTTGGAAATTTGTATTTGTTGAGTGCTGATAAAACACTTTAAGAGGGTGGAGAGCTGGCTTCATGCTTGAGTCCATAATACTCTAGCAGAGGACCTGAGTTTAGTCCCCAGCACTCATGTGAGGCATCTCACAACTGTCTGGAATTTCAGTTCCAGTGGGTCTGATTTCTACTTCTGGCTTCATCTTCACTTCTGTGCATGTGCTCCCCACAACACACACACACACACACACACACACACACACACACACACACACACACACAAATCACCCAACCTGATCCCCCCAAACACAAACAGAAAGAAACAAAATCTAAATAAATCTTTGAATACATAAATGAACTAGATATTTTGATTCCATATCCACAATTTACTGCTCCTTCTTTTTAGGGCCTTTTCCTTAACCTAAGCCATGTTATAAGAACTCACATAAAGATGTTAAATAAGTTATTTTGGCACATTAAAGTTTTTGGATTCAGTATGAGCAGAAAGTGTAGCTAAAGATTTATATTTTATATTCCAAATGTAGAAAACAATGGCAAATGCACAGTACCTCCTTCAAGCTCCACAGAACTATATTGAGTTATGTAAAAAATCAATTATTGAGCATGTTCTGTATATATAAAAAGCAGTTCCTTTCCTTTTATGATGTAAGGATGTTATTAACATCTATCCCACAAGTCGTTATGAAATAACATAATTATAATTTGCTTAGCCATTTACTAACTGCAACATAGTGTTGTTCCATGAATATTAGCTAGTAATATAATTATAACCAGAAATTATCTTTATGTAACTAAATATAAAATTGAATAATGCTTTAAGACAAAGTTATAGTTATTAAATGGTCAAATTGGTTAGCGGATGATGAAATAATATTTAACTGTAAAAGTATAAAATAATTTTGCCAACATGGATGGAACTAAAAGATAGTAGAAAACTGAATGCCTTCTGTCGAATAAAGTTCATCTTATAGAAGTTAAGAATGCAATAATACAGACCTAACCATCAAGAGAGGCTTGAGGCCACAGGGAGTAGGGAGATTGGTGGGGTGGGGCTGGGGTGGGGACATCCTCTTGGAGATGGGGGAGGGAGGAATGAGATGAGGAACAGTTGGAGGGCAGACTGGGAGTGACGAAGAATGACTGTACTGTAAAAAATTTAAATAATAAATTAATAATAATAATAAATAATGCAATAGTGATTGACAGAGGCAGAGGAGAGCAGGGAAGGGCAGTTTGCTCAATGCTACAATGTTCAATGTTACAGTTAGAAGAAGAATTAATGAGTCCTCTGTTCAGCTTTGAGTATCATCAATATTATGTATATTGACGATATACTGTACTTAAAAACTAGGGAAATTTTTTGAATGCTTTAACTGGGGATACACAAAACATATTTAGAAAAGATATGTTAACTCTGAACATTGCTCAATGTATGTACATGTATTTGTAAGAAAAATAGTGTTAATTAAATCGGCAGAGAGAATAAAAACCTCAACTTCCATAAAAGAGCAGAACTTTACCGCTCTGAGAATCTGAGAGGTAAGAGTGGACAGAAAATGAAAATAATGTGACTTAGGTACCTTTTTGCAAATAATTGTGGAGAATAGGGAAGGTATTGTCTCATCGGGGCAGAATAAGAAAGCAAGTAGCTTTTTGAGATAAGTTGGGTTTTTAAGAACTATGTGGTAGAATAGATTTGTTGGTTTGGAGGGTAGACTCCAGGGTACAAAATGGGATTCTCCTGGTGGCAGACCAAATTTTGGGCTTGATTTAGGGGATTTTCATTTACTATCAGAATATGTCATAGCACTCATAAATTTACACATTTTTATGTATCAATTAAAATAAACAGGAGAAAGATGCAGCCCAAAATCTGAGAAGAAACCAGAGGGAGGCAAGATGAAAACAAGAGATGAGAGTGATTCTAAAAGAGTGGAGTTGTCTACTATGGTGAAATTGTGCAGATATTAAGTACCTTTATAGCATTTACAAATTTACTGCCTCTAGTGACAAATTCTTAGTGTCCTTTTACAATATCATTTTCTGTGCACTGAGGTTGAAGCAGACTGAAATGTGAATTAAAGAAAGAGTAGAAACAAGTAGATGTAGCTACCTGTGTACATGACAAAGAAGAGTCCATAGAAAAAAGTGGTATTAAATAATTAATTAAGGAAATTAAAATATAAATTAGATGAATAGTTATGAAAATAGGGGAAGATGCACATATAAAGGGAAACTTTATTATTGCTAGGAAATTGAAACCATATTTATTATAATAAATGAAACATTCCACATACAGTGGTATATTCTAGTAAAACGTTTCCAACTTTAGCTTTTCGTTATTGTCTTCCAGTTAGTCTTTTGAAATCATATGCAGTTACACTACTTTGATTTAAGCATTGAAATGGCCAGGTTTCGTCTCTTACTGTGGCTTAGTACTCTCATATGAATACTTCCTAGGCTCCTCTGTGATTTTGTTTCTTTTAACTTTTATGCTTCAATTTTTTATATGGGAAGATTTAGTAAATATAATATTTGCCTTGTTGGTTATATATCTAGATGAAAAACAATTACAGTAGCAAACAATTATTAGCATTTATTACTTAGCAATTCTTAAACCAATATAACTTAAAACAGTTAACTTATATAACCCCCATGACATATTATATAGAGATAAAATTATCACCTTTATTTTCTCTGAAAAGAGAGACACACTGAGAAGAAATAATTCACACAAATTCACTAAACACTAAAGTGGCAACAGCTGGATTTTAAACTCAAGAAATTTGAAGCTAGATTTCATTTTATCTTGTTAGATTACTTTGAATAAAAAAATCTCATTTTTTTTACTTGACACACAAACTATTCAGTACCATTTATTAAGTGGATGAGACCAAATGAGTGGCTGATGTGGATATGGCTTAAGTTTGTAGGACAGTGTGACTAAGTTGATATACATGTAATGGTGAAAGATGGTTAATATTACATTAATCAATGTTAATAACTTAAACCGGTCAAATGACTCAATTTTGACACAATATTTTTATGAGTTACTCTTGTAATTGCCAGCACTGTATATGGAGATTTTCCTGGAACAGCATTTAAAGAAGAAAGGGATAATTTTAAATTAATTCAACATCTAACTCAATAATAATGTTCAACATTTCATGATATTCTGTATAATAATTCAATCTGAATGCATTACCAAAGATAATAGTATATTGTTAGTTTAAAAAGGGGGATTAAGATGAATTTAATGACTATTGAGTGGTTTGAATTAAAGAGACATCTAGGAACCAAATATTTGATGGCCCAGTCTAATCGTGACATTGCTGTTTTGAAAGCAACAGGATACTGTATAAGTCAAGACCCCCCATCCACCTCTCTCTGTCTCTGTCTCTGTCTCTGTCTCTGTCTCTGTCTCTGTCTCTGTCTCTCCCTCTCCCTCTCCCTCTCCCTCTCCCTCTCTCTCTGTGCCTTTCTCTTCTTTTAATTATTAAAACTAAAGGAATGGAGTAATAAAAATTTTGGTGTTCTATTACTTATACTGTATCATAAACCATTTAGGCTTTATTTTATCAAATAAATAAGACTTTCATATTTGCATTTTGCTTCACCTTTTCTTTTTGTCTCATTTCAAATGTTGGTCAGAAAATATTGTGTCAAGGTTCATTTGAAAGATATAGTCAATACTCAGGTATACTGTGTAGGAAAATGAATTTCTGTTTCATAATCATATTATTCTTTTAACTGAAAATGGTTTTTGTATCTATATTTCTTAAAAATCTGACCAGTAACAAGACTGTCTATGGACATTTTTGAAGTAAGGGCCTTTTGAGAGATTCCCACATTGTAGTATGAACCTTTCTATTCTTTTCTGAATTTGCAAATCTCGACAAACTGTCTTTAAGTCCACTGTTTTCAGATCTGAAACTTGATTTTGCTTTTATGGCTGCATTAGCATTCATCTGGGAATATGTAAGCGAATAATATTAAACTTTCCATTTTGGTGTGATGGGTGCAGCACAAACAATAACATGACACTAAATTACCAGTTTTCATACAGTCTCATGTTTAAATCCACCAATTTTAATTTTATTGCATTTGAAATTCAATCATTAAAATAAAACCATTGCTATTTAATTTATATTTGAAGCATAAAACTATTAGTATCTGTTGGCTATTGTTGAACACAGGAATCATTTAAATGTTTTTTCAAAATACCTGCCACTATTAACCATAACACCAAAAACATAAATCATAAAATAATCCTTTTTATAATGAGGAGAATTTACTTTATTATTAGTGGTCAATGTATAGTTTTTATAACATGATTCCTATTAATTCTATGCTCTCAGTTATAAAAAATACAGAACAAATTATACACTGCTTGCTGTACCTAATATTTGTAGTAGGAAAATTTTTCTAGAATGAATGCTTGCCTTAGATCTTATGTTCCTATCTAGCTCTTTGTAGAAGGCACAAATTACATAGTTTATGTACAGTGCTAAGGGCATAATATTCCTTTGTATTTAACTTGCCTAGCATATACAAAGTTCTAGGTTCAATACCTAGGATTAAAAATATAACTAGTTGTTGTAAAATAAAATGTTTCTAAGGAGCAAATAAATGTATTGGTGAGTAGCCAAACCATAGATGTTGTCTAGCTAGTATAGTACAATAATTAGTCAATTATTTGTATTAATTTATTTGTTTATATTATGAGTAACATGTAGAATTATCTATTTCTTTTGCAAAAATAAGAAACATGTCATTTTATCTTTAACAATCAAGGGGATACCTGTATACTAAAACAAATTGTGTTTTTAATAATTTCAATTGTATAGTCTGCATTTTTATGTTATGAGAACACGTTTTAATAAGTTATACAATGATATTTTATTGATCATTTTAAAAGTAGTTTCTAATGTCTATCTTTGTTATGTTGAAATAAATATTATTTTACCATGCTGTTGAATTTAACTTATGGGTTTTTTTTTAACAATTTGAAACAGAGGCTAACTTTTTTATTGTACTTACACTAGACATCTATTACCTTATTTACACAAAAGATACTTCAAATTGTGTATTGTTTTAGCTGATGGTAATTGAAAATAAGGGAGGTTATGGGGTGGAGGAAATCTGTGCCCATTCATAATTAAACAACCACAAGGATACATGCATCAGTCAGCAAAAGCAGGCATCAACATTATGGAGTGAAAATTAAAGAGTCAAACACCCGAGTATCTACTGTATCTGCCTGCTGCTAAACAGTGAAGCATGGAGAACAGGATACACCTCTATGGATGGATAGCTTTTCTTATTAAAAAAACACAGTGGGAAGCACAGTAAGGGAACATACTAAAACAAGGCTTTGTAGCAATTTCTTTGAAAGAAATTTCCCAAGATAGCAACTTGAAAAGCTTTTAATCTTATGACTAGCTATAGAGTGTGCTTTGCATTAGGTGGTATTTAAAAATTCCATTAGCTTGCAACAGATCTGGTAGAGTTTCCCAAGCTCTTCATTCTCATTTTTTCCTCTTATAAAACATTTGCCATCCAGGCTTTTAAAAATGTACACAAATTTGTGAATCTGAAACACTGTGACAAACTTAACAAATGATACATCAACTATTTTCATTTTTTTAAATACAAAATTTGACTTAGATGTTGACATAATGACATCCGTAAATAGAGTAACAAGCTTTTATAGCTGTACTTACTGCTTCATTCCCTTAATGTCTCACGTTTCATCAGGTGAATACTGAAGGCAGTGCAGTGTGGCATGTTTTCTCTCTTTTAAACTGCATAGAAGAACCAGGATCTTCCCAAAGAGCTTAAGAGAAATATTTCAACCAACAATTTGATTTCCTGCTCATATCCTGAAATCATTCCATTTTATTCCATTGTGGAATTTAAAAATATTTTAGTGTGATGTATATATTAGAAAATATTTTTTTAAACTGTGGTATCTGTTGGTTACACTGTCCTTTAAAACTTCTTAAACAGACAGTGTATAGAGATATTGCTATATAAAACAGCTATCAAAAGAAAGCTTTGCAAAGTGTAAGTGAAAGGTGGACCACAATTGAGTGCTCTTTGAATATTAAATATTTCATAAATGTATGGGTAGTGATATAACAGTAGTTAGCTAATATAATGAATCTATTATACATATTATTTTTATGGATAATTGTTAATATTTTTAGTTATAGTAGATACCATGAATAAACTGATAGCTTGGATAAAGATAATTACACGTAAGTTTCATACTCAAAAGTCAAAAGAATTTCATATTAAACCTGAAATTTCACATAACTTCACATTAAGATACATATTTGATATCTATTTGGTAACTGAACATTTACATAGTTTGACCACTAGATCAGCGATCCAGTCTAAATTTTACAAGATTTTTTTCATAAACTAATAGAAATAAATTTTAGTACAATTTTCCCATATGAGATAGCCAATGATATGTAGTATTGTATGTAATACTATGCATATAATATTTCCATACTTTGGACATTTAAGTAACTTTTTTTCCCCAGAGCTGGGGACCGAACCCAGGGCCACTGAGCCAAATCCGCAACCCCCATTTAAGTAGTTTTAAAGACAATGTAACCAACAGACACTAAAGTTTAAAGGAAAATCATTTTCAAATATACAAATTAAACTAAAATATTTTTAAAATTCCACAATGGAATAAAATGGAATGATTTCAGGATATTCAAGAAAAATATATTCATAAATATAAAATATGAGTGAAAAAGTATAACTTTTACTTCCTACTGTATTATTTTAACATAAACATTTTGAACACAGAATATTAATTCAAAAGTGGTGTAAACTGGAAAATAATTATGTTGTAAGTAACATTTGTAAAATTCAGTGGCATATTCTGGTTTCTTCATCACATTGTATTGTAGTTTGAGAAAGTTTAACCTAAAACTTCATTTAATTAGTCCAAGAAATTATATCTTTAGTAGCAGGATTTTGAGTATAAACCCTGTCTACATTTTACCAATTTGATATTTTTTCAGCTGTCTGGTATTATATTAGAAAATACTTTATTTCTAACTGTAGACATGTTTTGGAGTTTTTGGACTAGAAAGTAATTCTGGTATGAATTAAAAGAGTAAGTATTTAGAAAACATAGTGTTTCATGAGACTTAAGGAATTGAAGTATAGATTTTATTGAGGGTAGAATAATACTACAGTCATACTTAAAGATGTATGCATTTATGACACCAAAAGTCAAACTTTTAATTTTGAGTAGTTTGAGATTCTAAAATTGAACAAGAAGGAAAGTGAGAATAACATTATTTGATAATTGGATAACCTATGAAACTCAAAAACCAATTTTAAGTAATTTTTATTTATTATAACAACATGAACTGCATGAAATTTAGTAATACAGGATTTTCATGGAAAGATCTGTAGATCTTTGGGAGACAAAATCATATTTTTCAACTTGTCTTGAAAGTTGAAAATCTGGTCTTTATAATGTAAGTTAAAACACTCTCCAATCACTAATGTCCATTTGCTACTCATAACAATACACTTTGTGGCTTTAAAAATCATTCAGGAATAAAGACGTAGACACATGGCTTATTTTCATGAGGAGCTTGTGCACACATATTTCTACAATTCAAAAACAACGCTGTAACTGTGGGGGAAGGGAAGTATATTTCAACATTATATGCTTATGCTACAATTTGATCAGATCTAATTTTATTTGTTTTATATATTTGGGGGTGGGGGGATTAAAGAATTCCTGCAGGGAAACAGTTAATCTATTTTTAACTAAAGCTTTACTTTTGTAATCTATCCAGTGCTTCAAGTTCTGTCATTGATCTATGATTTATGTGATTTAAACCACCTCTTGGCTGTAACACTGGTTTCTGTTCAAGATGCTGAGTTGAATACTAATTACAAGATCAAATTTATGCTGTTGGGCTAAGCAGCTGAATGAGTTTTCCAAGAAGGGCTCCCTTCTCCATCTCTGTCACAATTGAACCTTTGGGAAGTTTTGTCAGAGAAAGGGATAAGGGGGAAATGAAATGAATGAAATAAAAGGATTCTACATGTTTTAATATATTAAGTGATTGTTTTGTATCACACTTAAGCAGTCAAGAATGGAAATGTGCTTGTGCAGACAGAAACATAACTTGTATATTTATTGATTCATTGTGTGTGTTTCCATGTATGAAAACATTGAATAAATGTTCAAATCAATATTTATAGCTGCATTTAAAATGAAAGTTAATAGCTAGGGTCTGCTCCACAGAGTGGAAAAGCTTTCATTATTTAATTGTATGCCAAAAATTTCAAACATTGGGCAGCACTGAATTATATATGATCAATTATTCTATTGGAAGTGAGAATCAATTTGTTGGAGAAGTAATTTGAGAAATGTAGATAACTTAGTGATTTTCCCCCCAAGGTAGTGGGATAAAAACTGGGACAATTTTTGTCCAATGAGTGACTTGAGATACTTTTGGTATTCACAATTTATATGGTATGAACTTATTTTGAAACTAACAGCAAGCATATTGGCCAGGGATGTTAAATATTGTAAACTGAAGAACACAATTCATGTCCAATATGTCAAAGGTGACATTGTTGAAAATCTTTGTCCACAGGTCTCATATGCCGGCTAGGCCCTAGTCATGTTTACAGATATTGCTGAGAATCAGCAGGAGCTTGTACTTTCTCCATTAAAAAGAAAAGCAATATTAACTTATAAGTACAACCCAACATCACAATGAAAATGTGAAATTTTAAACTTTAAGGATAATCCTTTATTTTATCTTAAAATACACTGGGACCCTCCTTCTCTAAATGTATACAAATACCACCTCCAGCCCATTCTTCTCTTGTACTCATATAAATATATATTCAAGTATTGCTTATATATGTACAAAATTTTAATGTGGATGTCTAGCTTTTACCATGACAATAGGTGAAGTCCCTTTTGGTATTGTTTAATTCATTGAAATTGTATAGCTAATTTTCTTTTGGGGTGAGGTGAACTTATTTTCTTTTTAGATAGTTGTATTGTTTGCTGTGTCTTCATTCTTTTTATAATGGACTATATACTTGATTGCATTCATCAAATAAAAGGTACAAGGAAAGATTAAGCCAAATTTTCCTGCTGAAATGAAGACTTGTTAGTGGAATGAATGGTCCATTTAACTGCAGGACTCATGGGGTGTGTTATGTGAGTCAGATGACAAACAATTGATGACATTAACATTTTTTCTTTCAGAATCATTGGTGATACTCTATTTGATGCAATGTAATGAAGCTAGCTATAAGAAAACAGAACGTGAAATCACATTATCTGGTCCTGGCACCTTACATTGGCTAATCTACTACATTTTTCATCTGTTATATAAGAATATATGTTTATATCATTGTTGCTTGTGAGTTTAAAATGCAAGTATATATTAAGGAAATAAACTAAAATACCATTTTTTTATTGTTATTATCCTCTCAGATTTGAAATTTATACACAGAAAGTAAAATTTCATAGGAGAATTTTCAATCTCCTGACAGTTTATTTAAAGAATACTCTAATATAGCAACTGAGAATAAAGTCCAATACAGAGTCACAATTTAGCATACCATGTCCCACAGCAGTAGAAAATTTGGGGACAGGTGACATTAAAAAGATCAATAAGCTGATAGAAATTTGATAACACAGAAGGAGGCAGGAGGGGATAGACTATAGACTAATGTTTATTCTAGATTCCAAAGGACAACAAAGTTTATCGTTAACATAAACTGGTTATCTAGAAAACTTTAATATTTGAATACAAAATGTAACTGGACGTCAACGTAGATCATATATTAATATAAATTTGGATCATATCAGGTAAAGTCCAGTATTATAGTTATTTTGTTGTAAGTACTCATAGTATTCTAATTTGCTATCCCTGATTTTCTAAAATGTTTATAATACAAAGGAATGGTACTGATAAAGGAGATGTACATAGTTGAAATAATTTGTGACTCATTAGTCTAGAAAATAATTATTCATCTTGATTTTAAAACATTTAGCCATTAGAAAGGTAATCAAGTTTGAAAGTTTATATTCTAGTTTAGCAGAGCAATGCTGTCATTTGTAAAGGTACTTAATAGTAGATGTTAACCACAGAGATTTTAGAATATCTGTCATGATATTCTAAATCATAATTGATGATAAAACTGGAAATTATAAAATTTTATCTATATCCTCTCTGTAATTAACCATCCATGGACTCAACTAGGTAATTCATGTAGTATATTATAAAATAGCTTCCTAGAGAATCAATCTTGATGCTAGAATGAAAGCTCAGTAGTTAAGAATTCTTTCTGCTCTTATGGTATATGCAGATTTTCCCAGGACCCATGAAGCAAATCACAATTATCTATAACTTTACTTTTGGGAAATTTTAACAATTCTTCTGCCTCCATGAGCATCGCGAAAAAACATGGTACATAGATATACATGCAAGTAAAGATTAGTACACATAAAATAAAAACAATTCTTTAATCTACTTCAAGTACTTTGAATTGGATCTACTTTTATACTTTGATTATAATTCTTGCTATATTTATGTGACATCAGACTCAGTAAGCAATGCATATAGTTATGAATTTCTTTCCAATTTATTGTATATAGAGATATTTAGGTAATTACTACAAATATTTAGGTAATCACTTAACCAGGAAGTTTGTTGAAAGAGAAATGTGAAGCATAGTTAGCTTATATTACAAAAAGTTTTCAGTGTTCAAACTATCATAATCTTTCACTTGTATCATTCAAATAATTTCTCTATATAGCAACATTTTACAATTTTCTGACATTCCAATTTCTTTCTTATATTAAATCCAAAATCTAGATGAGAACATTGTCCTTATCCAGGAAGATTGACTCAACACTTTGCTGTGCTTCACTGATTAAACTGAGCGTCTATCTAACTCTAGTGATCCACTTCCCACGGCCACATTAATAAACCAGTGATATCATGACTAAGGCCAAAAATTTTTATCAAGATTTTTAGCATTCTGTAAGAAAAAAATTATAAAATAAATTTGGAAATTCTAGAATATTATCTAACCCAACTTCACAGGTCCTAATGTAATTCCTACAGAAAATGTATGTACATTCATCATACAAAGCCCAGAAAGCTAATAGACAGGGAAAATTAATATCCCAAAGATGATTTTGTATGTTGTAAGCAAAATTATTGTATTTGTTTCTTCTCTGAAGTAAAACCAGTTAATGCTGATAACAATTATGAACAATATTACTCTTACTATATTGATACTATTTGCCTAGGACCTAATTATCTCATGCTTCCTTCCATCTAATAGAAAAATTTTACTCGTGTACCTTATGACTTCTTCTGAGGTCTTCTAACATAGCAGATCAGATACTAGAATGGTAGTTATTGTATAAATGGATAACATTTTAGGTGTATTATGATATGTGATCACAGTGTATTGTTTGGTTTGTTGTATAACAGAGTATTCAATTATTAGTTTAACATAAAAAAGAGGTAAAGGAAGATAGGTTTTCAGTTATTCTTATTACCTAATTAACTCACCATGGACCCATTGTATAAGGGAGAAAAATGAATTTTAGTATTTATTTAATTTAGATATTTTTATCAAATAGTTATAAGTCAGCTGTCCAATGCTTCTCTAATTAATTAAAAACTTTATATATTAACCATTTTGTTTTTTAATACTTTTCTTTTCAACTCAACATACCATTCTGCTGTTAATGGTTCAATACAATGTGTATCTTAAATGTACATTAAATTAAATATTGTACTAGGGTTTCTTTTATCAGTATCATTGATCTTAATTAAACATTGATTGCCTCTGTTTTTCTAATGTCTGTCACCTAGTTAATGTATTTCACATTCTATATTATCAGAGTAGGATATAAACCCAAATTAAACAATATTGATTTTGATCCACTTTTGCATACCAAATTGAAGTTGGCTTTCCTCTAGAACTGTATACAAATCACAACAGAAATTATCCATTTTCCTGCAAATCTGGGCCACTGGGGTTTGGCAAGTTACAATAGAGTGCTCATCTGTAGGCCAGACCAGTTTGTGCGTAGCAGCCTTTCTTCTGAAACCAAATGTAAATTCATGCCCATGTGGATTTTGTTTTAACATCTGCTACTGAGAGAACATTCATATATGTTAATGGAAATCAACCTCAGATACTTCCTTGAAGCTGTAATGAGACCTATTACTATGAGAAAACATCAAAGTATGCTCTCCTAACCAGAGATTTTTATTAAAAACCCTATCCAGATTACCAGGAAGTCACATTTATCAATTAATTACAAGATAGCTGTCAAATATCAAATTATAAAGAGTTCAATAGAGCTATAAAACATAGAAATTGGTTTTGGAAAAGTCTGTAAAGTAAGGTATATTTTCTTGAAATGAAAATTGACAACTAGGTACTAAGGAATTTGGAGATGAAGAGTTTCTATGAATGTTCCAAATCTAGCCTGTGCCATAATACATCATAGCACTGCTGAGGAACTGACGGTCTAATGTGACAATAATGTGAATACTGAAAGAATGATTGGGATACAAGATAACAGATGTAGATGGAAGTCAGTTTACATGTGTACAAAGGGTGGCCTTAAAGGAGTTCTAAGCAAGAATAGGTGAACTGAAACCATGAAATATGCATTTTGATTTGGCCAATTTGAAAAATTATTTTAAAAGATGCAGAATGGAAACAGAAAGACAAATTACAGTAATAGATTATAACACTTGCTATAGGAAAAATACTCAGAGAGATGTTTATTAAGTAAAGTTCAAAGCTTTTGAAGCTAGAAAAGTAGTTTCTGAAATGAGGAGTACTGAAAGGGATAAAGGCTTTCTCATGAGGTATGACTAAGGAATAAACTAAATTTCAGATATAGTTTTCTGTGAACTATTAGAGGAAATTTAGTAGAGGGATGATAGACAGCAAACTAATTTGACATGCTAGTAGATGATTAAGCACTTAGGTACTATGGGTGTGTTAGAAGAAGAGAAAGAAATTCTGCCATCACCTCCATATGTGTGAGTATTGGGACTTGAGAATGTTAACACTGTAGTATGGTAGGTCTGCTTTAGATTGACTAGCTCCCATGGAAATAAAAATGATCTGACCTACCTATAACAGAAATTAAAGCAGATCTTCATTCTATCAATGTTTGAAATACTATGAAACTGGGAGCGACAGCAGTTTTAAGACCAGTTAGATTGGTTTCTTGACACTTATCACTCATAAAATTTCAGTTGTTATCAACTAGCAAATTCCAAGAAACTTAGAAGCTGTAGTCACCATGATCTAAAAAGCAAATAATACCCAAGATAGCAAGGTCTCAGCAAACATTCACCCACAAGTCAGTCTTGATTGCCCTCTGTGGGAACCGTAGTCAGATCAAAGCATCTCAAATCTAACAACAAACATCCCCAGGCAGCTCTACCTCAATTGCTTCTACTCAGGGATTATCTTTCAGAAAATGTAATATTGCTGATGAAAATGAACCCAGGAAAATCAAGTCGGCAAGAACATCAAGAATGAAACATTGTTTGTCTTATTATTATTCAGGATGAAATAATTATTTGACTCTATTTGATTATGTATTCTGGATCATTCCAAAGCTTCTTATGAAAGTCAACACTTCTATAATAAAAAAGTGGAGTGTTTAGGAATTATGTGGCTTCCTTGATCATTATACTCTTCATTGACAGGAAAATATTAAAATAGTTGGTTAGGAAATTAAGTTTCAGTGTGAAATAATTTTGAATTTTATTAGAGTTGGGATATTCTGACATAAATAAGACTAATGTCACCTTCCTGCTACTCTCCTTGCTTTCGTTAGGAAACAATACCACAACAACAATAACAATACCCAAACTTTATTGTTCCTTCAATAATAAAGCCATTACGTGCAGAAATTCACCGCTTGGGGTTCACCCAGGCTACAAATTCTGGTCTTGTCACTTACATTATCTGTTACAGTGCTATTTTCTAGGTAAACCTGTGTACTCTTTCTCCTTTTTACTTCTGAAGCAGCACTGAAATAGACTCTATTTTTACTTTTCTGTAGTCATTGACTAAGAGAGTTGAAATAAATACAGCTGCTCCTAGTCTCCATCATTTCAGTATTTAGAAAATAAATCTTCAAGGAATATCATAGGATTTTATTGATCTGAGAAAATAGTTGTTCAAATTGTTTTTCCCATTGTACTAGGTTCTGATTTTTTATAATTAAACAAAGAATAATTAAACCAATGAAATGTCAAAATAAACCTGAATGAATCTTTCTTTGATATATAAATGTGAACTTATCTTCCCATTATCCTCTTTACTCTTCCTTCTTATGTTCAATCTCATTATGTCAGGAAATTATGTGTCATGGAAGTGTAAATAGCAACTTCTACATTTGTTTCTGAATATTCTAAATCTATTGGATGATAAAACTTGAAGAAACACTATAGAAACACTATAGAATCTATAGTACAGATTTAGTGTTGACATAATCCTTTCATAGCTCATATCTTGGTCCACTTTGAAAATGTGTGTGTGTGTGTGTGTGTGTGTGTGTGTGTGTGTGTGTGTAAAGGTAAAATTTATTAACTAGATGTAATTATTGTCTATCAGGCTTATAGCTGAATAAGTTAACACTTTCTAGTTCTTTATGAATCCTGGATAGCTTGTTCAACTCAGTTGTTCTGGCTCAAACTCCTCTCCAAACTGACAAATTCAATGTCTTCTCTCTACTTCTCACTGAGTCACTTTGCATAACTTCAAACTAACTCTGGCAATCTATTTTTATCTTCTGGCTTATTCTCATTCTCTAGCTTGCTCTGTCTTTACTTGCAACCTGTCTCTGTAACACTATACTGACAAAATTGCTTCCCCTCTCTCTTTTTCTCGCTGAGCTGCCCTCTTAAATTGCTTTTTTCTTTCCTGTTTGTTCCTGTGACAGTGGGTGTATTCTGTCTCTGACTCATTCTGTCAAATCTTTCCCTGATTCATCACTTAGGCTGCCCCTCAATTGAATGTTATTATTTTGGATTAAAGGTATGTACTAAAATTGAGTAGATTTGTATTCTACTCAGGGATTAAAGGTGTGTTATTCCAGCTGGATAACACAGGCCTAGATCTTTGGATATGATTCCTTGCTAGAGTAGCCATGTTGCTGGATTAAAATTCCTCTACATATAGGTGCATTTTTCCTTAGTTTTGGGATGTTTTCTTTAATGACCTGGTTAAAAATCTGATCTATGTCATTCACCTAGGATTCTTCTTCTCTGTCTTTGCTTATAATTTGAAATTTTAGTACTTCATGGCATTTCCTGCATAATCTGTTCTTGCTTTTTAAATGTTTTCCATATTATTTGTATGTATGATCTAATTCCTTTGTTATCTTTGAATATTGATGTTCTGTCTTCTACTTGTTCTGTTCTACTTGTAACAATTTCCCCTGAGTTTCCAAATTAGGTTTTTGAGTTTTCCTAATTCTAGCTTGAGTTTGTAATATTTTTCTTTACAGAATTTGGTTTTCCCATCCTGTAATTATCTTTACAATTCCATTCAACTCCTGTTTATGTTTTACACCAGTAGCACCTTCTTTGAATTCATTCTTTTAATTTCATTGGCTATTTTTTGTATCTCATTTAAGCTTCATTGATTCTTTGAAGACATTTATTATTATTTTTCTTTTAAGAGCTGTATCATGGGGTTCATCTGAGTAAATCTTATTAGATGATATTTCCATTCGACTGGTGGCTTCTGTGATGAACATACTGTCTGGACATTAATATAATGTTTTTGTCATGAGACCTGTGCATATAGACATTTTTGTTGGCTGTATTTCTGCTGTAAACTCTGAAGGTTGGGCTAAATCACAGAATAGGCCTCCTGGCCTGAACCTGAAAATAAGAGAAGGCAGAGGTTGGGATCATCTGACTGGGCTAGAGCTTTGATTGTGGAAGTCAGCATAGGTCTTGGAGTTGAGGAGGATAATACAGAGAAATATAATGATGCTTACTCATTAGACTGGGATAGAGCACTGTATGTCTGAGCTGTCTGGGCATTAAGAGTGGATCTGTCAATAATTTTGACATTTTTAATTTATTCATCATTAGCTACTGAATCATCTTTATATTTCCATTTTGAATTTATTGTTTTATGTATATACATATGAGTGGGAGGGGGTTGCTGAATTTATTTAGCATTGTTGGTATATATAGGTCTTTGTGGATGATCCCATGGGTTTTGATAACTTATCAAGGGACTTGTACTTGGATGAGACTGATTCTTTTAACAACAGCCATTATATTCCTGTTTTGGTGACACACCCATTAATCTCAGCACTCAGAGTCAGAAGCAGGTGGATCTCTGAGTTTGAGGACAGCCTGTCTTACAGAGCTAGATCCAGGACAGGCAGGGCTACACAGAGGAACTATCTCTGTCTCTGTCTCTGTATCTCTCTCTTTCATACAGGCACACTCACAACAACAACAGCAGCAGCAGCAACAACAACAACAACAGAAACAACAACAACCTGAAACAAAAGAAAATGGCCATTCATTGGGGGCAGCCCTTCATTTGGAGGTAGGGCCTTGTGAGATTTCTCACGTACACTTTGGGTTTGTGTTATCATTTGTACAGGTTGTATTTAGTTGATCATATTGTTAAAATTTCATGGGTATAGTTTATATATATGGGAATTTTCTCATAGCGTATACATTGGTCTTATTCCAATCACAGCAATAGAAACATTAGCTGAAACAGGCGCCCCACACTCAGTTGTTCTCTATAGATGATGAGGTATGGATCCCTGTGCTCTATGATAAAAGCAAGTTTCTTTGATGATAAGTGAAAACTCAAATTAAATATAAATACATATTATTATCTATAGATATTAATAATAGGTATTTAGATTTAATTTGAGAATTATAATGGTTTAGGTGGCTGTAGTAGATCCTTTTGTAGAGTCTATTACCTCAACAGGAATGGGTCATTAGGTAGGTTACCATACCAGGTATGAATTCCATTCCAAATCACAGGCTTTAAGTCCAATAAGGTAACTATTGGGTATCCCCAAGATATGTGACACTACTAAACCTTTGTGTATATTTTTCTGTGTTATTGTTGTATTTGGAACCTTACAGCCAAGTAGAACGTCTAATTGCAGTTGGCATCTTGAATAGCAACATTGAGTGCTATGAGAGATAGTACTCAGGGAAAATGTTTCTAGCTCATCTCATGTCCAGCTTGATTCCTCCAAGTTATGTAGTATATTCAGCAATAAGGACTTACTTCCCACCTCTGGGAAGCAACCAAAGGCAATAATAATAGCCTATGTTATTTTGATAGTCTCCACACATAGATGTAGATATGAAATAAGTCTCTACTTGGCCTTTCTTGTAGACATCGATGCTAAGCTTGTCTATAAGATATTTTGTGTGAGCACAGTTGATATATTTGTTCCTATGTGATGCATTCCAGTATGTGAATCTGATATGATTTTCCTTGAGAAACACTGCACAATTCTGTTTTTAAGTTATTCCTTCCTGACATTGATATTCTTCAAGCTGTTTCCCAGAATATAATTTCCTGAAGCATGCTCTTGGTTCTCTGAGTAAACTTTGCAGAGAAGGACCTTTGCTTTTACAGCTGCTTAAATATTTTCTTAATGCTGGTTCTATCCATTGTTTCTGGCCCCATCCCTTCCTCTGCTAGTATCGTGGCAAGACCTACTCTTTGACTTTCATTCTCTCTCTCTCTCTCTCTCTCTCTCTCTCTCTCTCTCTCTCTCTCTCTCCACTTTTAACCTTTCTTAAAGTATTCATTGCTAAAAGTATTATGTTGGTTTTCCTTAAGCCATCATTCTGAATATTTGCATTTACTCACTTGGAGAGGAGGACAGTGCCAATTGAGGCTAGACCCTCTAAATAGCCTCTGTACCCACTCTCCCCTACAGTCTACTTTTTCTTTCTTCTTTTGCTACTAAAGTACTGATTTTCTATTACTCTAGAAGTTAGAATAGGAATGGCTCATAAAGGCTTAATATTTGAATAGTTGTTCCCCAGTTGGTGGAACTGTTTGGGAAGGATTTGAAGGAGGAGCTTTGTTGGAAGAGGTGTGTTGCTGGGGGGTGGGTTTCTGGGTTTCATTGACACTCCCAGTTAGCTCTCTCTGACTCTTTGTTGTGTCTTAGGATGTGAACTTGTTTAAGGAAAGGCTTTTGTTGTTGCTCTATTTATTTTTGCAGTTATTTTAATTTTTGTTGTATAATTCTTTATTTACATTTCAAATGTTATTCCCTTTCCCGGATTTCTTGTCCATAAGCCCCATCACCTCCCTCCTTCTTCTATAATGGTGCCTCCTCATCCACCTCCCTCATGCCCCTCAGACAATCCCCACACTCGGGGTCCACCCTCAGGACAAAGGGCTTCCCCTTCCATTGGTGCCCAGCAAAACCATCCTCTGCTACATATGCAGTTGGAGCCCAGGGTCACTCCATGCATAGTCTTTTGGTAGTGGTTTAGTTCCTGGAAGTTCTGGTTGGTTGGCATGGTTGTTCTTATGGGGTTGCAAGCCCCTTCAGCTCTTTCAATACTTTCTCTAATTCCTCCAATGGGGGTCTCATTCTCAGTTCAGTGGTTTGTTGCTGGCATTTGCCTCTGTATTTGACATGTTCTGGCTGTGTCTCTCAGGAGAGATCCCTATGTGGTTCCTGTCAGCATGAAGTTCTTAGCTTCAAAAATCTTATCTAGTTTTGGTGGCTGTATATATAGAGGCTGCATGTGGACCAGGCTCTGAATGGCCATTACTTCAGTCTCTGCTCTAAACTTTGCCTCCATATCCCCTCCTATGGATATTTTTGTTCTCCCCTTTAAGAAGGAGTGAAGCATCCACATTTTGGTCATCCTTCTTGAGCTTCATGTGGTCTGTGGATTACATCTTGGGTAGTTCCAGCTTTTAGGCTAATATCACTTATCAGTGAGTGCATACCAAGTATGTTTTTCTGTGATTGGGTTACCTCATTCAGGATGATATTTTCTAGTTCATTCCATTTCCCTATGAATTTCATGAAGTGATTGTTTTTGAAAGCTGAGTAGTACTCCATTGTGTAGATGTACCAGATTTTCTGTATCTATTCCTCTGTTGAAGGGCATCTGGGTCCTTTTCAGCTTCTGGCTAGTATAAATAAGGCTGCTATGAACATAGTGGAGCACGTGTCTTTTTTATATGTTGGGGCATCTTTTGGGTGCATGCCCAGGAGTGGTATAGCTGGTTCCTCAGGCAGTTCAATGTCCAGTTTTCTGAGGAACCTCCAGACTGATTTCCAGAATGGTTGTACCAGTGTGCAATCCCACTAACAATGGAGGAGTGTTCCTCTTTCTCCACATCCTCGGCAGCATCTGTTGTCACTGGAGTTTTTGATCTTAGCCATTCTCACTGGTGTGAGGTGGAATCTCAGGGTTGTTTTGATTTGCATTTCCTTTATGACTAAAGATGTTGAACATTTCTTTAGGTATTTCTCAGCCATTCGGCATTCCTCAGCTCTGAATTCTTTGTTTAGCTCTGAACCCCATTTTTTAATAGGGTTATTTGTCTCTCTGCAGTCTAACTTCTTGAGTTCTTTTTATATTTTGGATATAAGGCCTCTATCTGTTGTAGGATTGGTAAAGATCTTTTCCCAATCTGTTGGTTGCCATTTTGTCCTAACCACAGTGTCCTTTGCCTTACAGAAGCTTTGCAGTTTTATGAGATCCCATTTGTCGATTCTTGATCTTAGAGCGTAAGCCATTGGTGTTTTGTTCAGGAAAATTTTTCCAGTGCCCATGTGTTTGAGACTCTTTCCTCACTTTTTCTTCTATTAGTTTGAGTGTATCTGGTTTGATGTGGAGGTCCTTGATCCACTTGGACTTAAGCTTTGTGGTTGGGTGAAAAGGATGGATCAATTTGCATTCTTATACATGCTGACCTCCAGTTGAACCAGCATCATTTGTTGAAAATGCTGTCTTTACTCCATTGGATGGTTTTAGCTCCTTTGTCAAAGATCAAGTGACCATAGGTGATGGGAATTTGTAAAGTACAGGGATTTATCCTAATTAGACCATGATCTTTTGAACAAATACTGGGTAGCATAGCTTTTAGCTAGTTGCAAATTAAATAAAATATTCAATAAATGTGCTGGCAAATTTTATGTCAATTTCACACAACCTAGAGCTACTGTGGTTTTTTTAAATAGGTTTGGCCCCTATAGACTCAGGTGTTTGAAAATGCTTGGTCCATGGAAAGTGGCACTAGTGGGAGTTATGACCTTTTGGGATGAAGTAGCGTCACTGTCAGAGTAGGCTTTGAGTTCCTATACTCGAGCCACTCCCAGTGTAGAAGAGAGTACCCTCATAGCTGCTGGAGGAATAGAATCTTTTCCTGGCTGCCTTTATATCAAGATATAGAACTCTCAGCTCCTCCAGCACTATATCTGCCTGTGTGCCACCTTGTTTTCTGCCATGAGGATAATGGACTGAACTTCTGTAACTGTAACCCCGCCTCAATCAAATGATTTCTTTATAAGACTTGCCTTGGTCATATCATGTCTTCACAGCAATGAACCCCAAACTATGAGTCATCTGAAAGGCGGTGGTCTGAGAGATCGCTGGGATCCAGGTTAATTAAGACCATTTTAAATGAATTAGATACAGAACTCAGTCAGGAGTAGATGTTTAACAGGTTATTTGTTGACTATTGTTTTGTTGTTGTTGAGTAAAACTCCCATTAATGTACTTATAATTGTAAGAATCAAATTTTCTCTACTAATTATTCAAAAATACATAAATATGAAAATATGGGCTTTTTATACATGTTCTTTAAAATTATAATAAGAACTTGCTTTTTTCATACGTAGAATTTCTAGACAACTCTAATTTTTTTCTTATGTTTTGTAATCCAGGTATTTCACTAGTAAAAATTTATCATCACTGCAAGGTAAAATGTAATAAGAACCTTAATCAATTGGAGCAGCTGTGATTATTTTTATTTGTTGCCATTGCTTGCTAGGATAATCTAGAAATGTTTTATTCAAGGTGTCAAGTGGTAGAAAGGCAAGGTAGGTTGTATTGACACTGACTTGCCATCTGTTAAAAGGAGACCTTATTTAGAGGACTAGATGAATCAATGAAGACAATTCCTGGCAAATTTATTGCTACAATTGAAGGAAAACATTAAAAGCACATGTTTTACTTTAGATGGGTGGGCAAGTGTGTCAGCTTTATATGCAATGTCAGCATGGTAAATTTTTAACTTAGAAAATATGTATAGGAAGATAATTGCTTATGAAAAACCATAAACATGCCCTATTATGTTTTCTCATTAATAATAAAATAATAGTTAACTTTTCCAAGTATTTTGTATCTGTTTGAGTTAAAGTGGTCCATCTTATGTTATAATTGTGCCAGTCCTATAACGAGAAACAAATCTCTTTCTTTCAAAGATTAGAAAACAGAGACTCAGAGATATTTAGATTACAGTGATTGTAAGTGATAAAGTTAAGCTTAGAATTAAATAATATGAATTTCGAACATATGTACTTAACCAATGGGCTTCATAAGCAAGAAAAATCTCAATAAAAGTATGTGCATATATCTACCTATTATTATTATAGCTTACATAGTTTTGTTTACTTTGGGATCTAGCTTTCTAGAATAATTAACACCTATGCAACTTTTCCTCAGTAAAAACTAATGAGATGAGTTTCTAAATGTTTGGGTTGTTTTAATGATTAACTAAGGGCATAAGAGAAGTTTAGTAGACAGGGAATGAAATACCAAGCTGTTCCAAAATGAAGGTTAAAGTCACAATTAAAAGTTTTAACTTTTTTCCAATTAGTATATAATAAAGTGAAAAATGTGATTTGTATCAGATAATAAAATATATACTGTGTAAATGTGTTATTTAATTTAATCTTTTAATGTAATAAAATGGGCTAAGTATATAGCTCAGTAGCAGATTACTTGCCTAGCAAGAATTCTCAGCACCACTTTAAATAAATAAATATTAAAGGTAATGACTATGAAAATAGTATTTAGGATTAACTGGTGTATCTCAGTAAACTTGGAACTGTTCAAATCCTTTTACTACCTTTTTGTTAAAATAACATTATAAACAAGCACCTATTAATATTATGGTACCAACAAGGTCAGTGGGATATAATAAATTTGCAAGCATTATTTCTCTAGCTAGCTGACTATAGAGCCAGAGTACAAATCCAGGAAATGTGGTGCCTTTTTTAAGTAAATACAAATATAAGCTTACTTTTTATTCTTTTGTGGTACTCCTATACAATGATGGAGAAAAGCTGAATGGTAGTTATGTCCACATGGTCTTCTGCTAATGATTCTATCATTCACAATAGGAAATGTTTACTATCTTTGTTTCTGGAGGGATAGTAAAGGAACCTCATTTGCTGAATGACCAACAGGGATATCATGAGTGTACAGATAAATAAGAACAAATTAATAAGCAGCAAAAGGAGTAATAGAAAGCCTGGGAGAAAAGCATATAAGGACTGTGTGGAGAGAATGGATTATAGGGGGACAGAGTGGTAACAAGGAGTAATTAGCCAGTTATTGTTGTGATTATTCTCCACTGTTTTCTATATCACTATGATTATGATTTATATTCCATTTAAAAATCACCCACATCTAGAGTGCCCTGTGATGGCACTTGAGACCATAGTGATATCTGGGTTTATACTGCCACTGAGGTCTTGTCTGGGTCCATGGTTTTTGGTGACCATGGTCTGTATTGATATCCATGGTCCATGTTGCCAAAAGGCCATGCCAGATATCTTTAGTCTGGCTTTGACATCTGAAGCCATGTTGTTACCTGTGGGTCATCGAAAGCAGAGGCACGTTAGTATGGGTATTTAGGTTAGTCTCCCCAGCCATGGTATGCCGTCTGCTTGGTCTGATGCAGAGAGTTGTGCTAGTTCAGTGTATATAGTCTGGGCTGTCACCAGAATCAATGTTTAGGCTCATGATCATGCTCTCACTGACTGTAAAGAGCAAAGGTACTCGTTTTCCTTTTTGCAGTGATAAAAATGATTCAGATGCATAGTTAAGAAAGAGGGCTATGGAAGGATTTGGTGACAAGCCTGTATACCCTGTTCCCTCCAAAAAGTAACAGCCTAAACAGGAAGCCTTCAAAGACAACTCTAAAATGTGTGGTAAGGATGTTGAAGTTAGCTGTCTGCAACCGAATGGTTTTTGCTGGGTTGTGGGAGAAGAATGGTTTAGTTCTATTTAAGGGACAGGACACTAATAGTTTGGCCATGATCCAAGGAATATATTGATTAAACAAATTAGACTTATTTTCTTTTTAATTTTTTACAAAATTTTTATTCTTATTGTTTTATTTGGGGAGTGAGGGAGGAGGTCATCAGTGTACGGGGCAGACATGGATGGACTGGGAAATGAGTGTGATCAGAGTACATGATGTGATATTCCCAAAGAATCAATACACATTTGTTTAAAAAAAGTTATCCACATCTAAATAAAAACAATTGAAATTATCAAACTATCCAGTAAAAATAATGATGATTTTCATAAACTATTTTCTAGATGACAGGGGAAACATGACCCAAATGAATAGTGCAGCCAGTTAATATGCTTTTTGGAGAATCACATGCTTTAATTTCAATAGTATATATTTTCTAGGATATCATTACCTGAACTGGGCAAATGGTTGTTATATTATTCTTCTCTTTGGCTTCTATCACCAAAGGTCCTGAAAGATACAGAAAGGGTTATCAATGAATGATTGACCTAGGCCTCAAACCTTAAAGGTTACCATGAATTTTATTTTTCTAAATTAATAACGCATCTCTGAATTTACTGGCATTGCCTGAAATCTACTCCTCTATTCTAACATATGCACTGGGGATTTGAGATAAGATAGTTAAATTCTTCATGCTCCACTGCTTTCAAATATAGCCTATCCCTTAATTGTTTTTTGTTTGTTTTCCAAATAGATTAAGTGACTTGCTCTTACAAAGTGCTTAGAACAGTGCCTTGTACTTAACAGTCAATAGGTTTGTCTCTTTTATTTAGTGTCCTGATGGTCAGCCTTTGTTTGTAAGTCTTCTTCATGAATGTTACTTTGATGAATTAATCATTAAATATTAACCCTGTACCATATATTTTACTTAGCAATAGAAATACAGAGAAACATGTTAATTTTATTTTCAAAAGATGAATTATGGATCTTCATAATTTAGATATATAACAATAAATTCTATCAGTAGTAAATGATAGGGAACCATAAGTAAATTAATAAGGATCTTTATAAAATTTAATTACATAATTAACTATGGCTTATATGATCTGTTACTCATATCAGAATGTGAATATAATTGTTAATATCTCAAAAAATGCTAAGCTTAACCCAAAGTTTTGTGAAATGTCCAATAACAGTAAAAGATTTTCCCTTCATCATATCAAAACATGCAAGATCATCCTCCAATCTCCTTGTCATCTTTAACAAAATAGTACATTGTAACAGATTTTCACACATTTGAGTCTTTTACTCCTTCCCTAACTCACAGGTATGAAACATGAAACATCAGCACAACTATTAGATAATTGTCAAATGGCTGGACAATTCTCATAATTTATTTAGAAAGAGAAATCTATATTACATCATGATTCTATTTTATACATGTTTTGTTTTTCTTAAGCATTCATAAATTTTGGCAGTATTTTATGCAAAAAAAGATGAATTATAAAGAAACATACTAACCAATTGCATTTTCTTTAATGTGAGGTATTCAAGGCCCAGAAAAATAGGTGTCTTGTGTTGTCTCTCCTATGTGGGTCCTAACTTTGAAAAGTTTAGTGTTATGTGTTAGAGTTGGAATGAAATAAGAAGGATGAAAGAATTCATAAGAGGTATGTGGGGCATAATGAATGATCATTAGGGAGTTGAAAAAACAAAACAAATATGACATGAAAGTCAAGTGAGGACATAATAGAAGAAGAAAACATTAAATAGGAGTGTGTCAAATACTTAGGGAAGAGCTGGAGGTAGTGGGAAATTGAGCCAAATCCAAGTTTGTATGGAAAACCCACTTGGAAATCTACTATTCTAGAACGCATGTTTAACAAAAGGAACTGTAATATATGTAATTTATTTGTGGTTATAATACTGCCATCAGAAGTTATACATTTCTAAATGAAAATCCCAGTGCTAGGAATATGATAACTCCATTTGAGTGGTTGACTGTACCGGGAGAGCACCCAGAGGTTTTCAGAACAATATAAGCTACTGCCATTGCTCATATGTAGCATGTAGTTTCTACTTCCCTGCTTTAAACTCCAGACAACCAGCACACCTCACCCAGGCTCCCTTTGGATCTGAAGATGAAAGATATAATACACTCATTAGCTTATATTAGCTCAATGGCCATGTTCTTCTGCTTTCCTTGTCTGTCATGCCTTCTTTTTACTTAGAGTATCTAACAATCTTCCTCAACTCTTTAGCTGTCATACCTTTTATCCTAGCTCAGCACCCTGCAATCTAAGTTCTAGTTTAGTTGTGTTTCTAATCTTCTGCCAGCTACCACAGACCTAGTCTGGGAAGTAGCCAATAATCACTCCATCTCAGATCTCACATGGCTGTGTGCTTTTCTCCCTCAGAAGCATGGAGAAATTTTTTCCTCTTTCCTGCAGGAATCTGGAAGTCCCGCCTATTTCGCTCAGCCATTGGCTGCTAGCATTTTTATTGATTGATCAAGAACCAATGGGAACAGGACTTTTAGGGTCCACATGCAGATTCCTGGTCAAAACATCAGGACTACTCCCTATACTCAGTTATTCATAATAACTAGATTGAAAACTGTATTTCTGAAAATACCACACACTTTGAATTCAGAACATAAAAAAAAAAAAAATCATTCTTCAACTTATCGAGAAAGCTTCCCACTAGTGGATAGCTTTCATGGGGTTGAAAGGTACTAAGAGCTGAGGGGCTTGTAACCCCATAGAACAACAAAACCAACCAACCAGAGTTCCAGGGACTAAAACCACCATCCATACATGGACTGACCCTTGGCCCAGCTGTATATAGGAGGATGGCCTTGTTGGGCACCAATGAAGGGGAAGCCCTTGATCCTGCCAGGGCTGCCCCACCCCCCCCCAATGTAGAGGGATGCCCTGTTTGGGGGATAGTTGGAGAGGAACTCCTTTATAGAAGAAGGGGAGGGGATGGGATAGGGAAGCATGTCTGGGAAACAGGGAAAAGATAACATTTGAAATGTAAATAAACAAAAGGTACTACATAGGCTACTCTGGAAGAAAATAAAGGCTTTTACCCACTATTGAAAGCAGTGTATTACAGTCCCGACCTGCTAAGCAAGGTAGGTCTGCTAGTGCAATAGGAACCTGACCATTATATAACTAACCACTTTCTGTTGAGATTTGAGATTTACTACAGAAGAGTGAACACTGTAAACCTGATCAAAAGTTTATCTCTAGGGCGTTAGGTCACAGAACCTAGAGAAAAATTACTACATTTTGCTAAATGAAAATGTAGCTAAATTGCCTCCTAAACACTTCGGTTGAGACCTACATGTTTGTGCCACTCTCAGAGAAGTTTCTTCTTGCAGTGGAAAATGGTTAGTACTGAGGCTCATAACTGGTCAGAGAAAGAAAGTTGACTACTAAGGACTCAGCCTTAAATTTTGCATCTATTTCACCCACTTCAAGGCTCAAGGAAAAAAATCACAGAAGAATAAAGATATTTTATGTCAGAGAATGGAGAAAAAGATATTAAATGCTGCTTTCTGCAAATGGCAAGGTCCTTACAATCATAAAAATACCTTAAATATGACTACCTTATATGTGTGCACATGGACATACACACAGACACACTGAAAGAATGAAAGAGAGAGAAAGAGAAGAGAGAGACATAGAGACATAGAGACACAGAAATACAGGGGTAGAGAGACAGAGAGATACAGAGACAGGGACAAGGAGTTACAGAGACACAGCCAGACAAAGTGACAGAAAGTAAAGTAGAAGGATGAGTTGTAAAGAGTTGGCAAGAGTAAGGAAGCATGACAACAAATCTGGACATTAATTCAGTTTCCAAAATCAAATAATATAATAAAAGGTTAAATGGCACATATATTCTGTAACAGATTTTCAGACTTAGCTTCAATGCATTTGACATTAATTCTATGGAGACTCAAGTAAACAAAAATATGTAATATCCTACAAGCTCCTTTATATGGCTACAAATGGCATTATATTTTTTCCAGTGTTACGTCAAGGGTATTACAATATTTTCTATATTAACTCATCTGTTGACATATACTTAAGTTGATGACACATGTCAACTACTGCAAATAATGGAGGACCAGGATGGAACTGCAGGTATCTATTTCAAAACACTTATTTAATTTCCCTGTAGGTCATTCTACTTTTATTAGTGGGGACTTGACATACGATTTTCATAAAGATTGTACATATTTACAGTGTACCACCATGTGACAGGGATTCATTTTCTTCACAAAGACCTCATATATGGCATTCACAAACTTTCAAAATCTTAGACTACCAAGTCCATCTTTATGTGCTAGCATCCAACAGTGGAGAACACATGCTTGCTGAAATGCTAGAAGTTTTTATATTGATCATTCATTCAACATATAAGGTTGCATTGTATGTATTCTTTGTTACTTGTTTTGAAAATGGGAACCCCAATTTTAATTTGTACATTTAAAGTAGACTTTAATGCTGTATGTGGCCTATGAAACTTAAACATAATACATAATTCCTATGCATTCCAGTGTGCTTTAGATCCTAAATGCCTCATATATTAAATGAAGAATTGTTTAAAAATAGATTTTAGAGATGTTATTATTTAAGGAGGCCTCTGTACTCATGAATGAATCGAAAAAAATTATTGTATCATATATTAACCAGTCCTAATTGAAAGGCTTTGCTATAAAATTAAATTCTCTTTACTTTCTGGATTTCATGAGTGGAATAGATTTGCTTCAGCATGATGTTTGTTTTTATTATGGACACAGAAATAAAAGAAAATAGTGAGAAGAAGCTGAAGTCTCTGAAACCATGGGCCCAAATAAATCTTTCCTTAATGTCTGTTGTATCTCATTTTTGTTTCTGATTTTGTTCTTTGTGATCTGTTGTTTGGATATTCTCTCTCCATCTTTTAGTTAGTTTAGATAAGGGCTTATATATCACTGTAATTTTCTCAAAGAATGAGATTTTTGTTTGATTGAATCTTTGTATTGTTCTCTTTGTTTCTGTTTTTATAGATTTCAGCTTTGAGTTTGATTATTTCTTGCCATTTACTCTTCTTGGGTGTGCTTATTTCTCTTTGTTCCAGAGCTTTCAGGTATGTCGTTAAATTGTTAGTAAGAGACCTCTCTTCATTGTTTTATGTAGAGACTTAATACTATGAACTTTACCTTTAGTTTTGCTTTCTTTCATTATGTCCCACAAATGTAGGCATGTTGTGTATTTATTTTCACTGAATTTCAGAAATATTTAATTTCTTTATTTTTATCTTAACCCATTTTTTACTTAGTAGAGAGTGGTTAAGTTTCTATGAGTTTGTAATCTTTCTGTTGTTTCAGTTGTTGTTGATATATAACTTTCATCCATGGTGATCCCTGTATTTTTTTGTATCTTTATTTTTGTTTTTATTATGCTTGTATTTTATTATTTTCAGAACTATGTACAATGTCATTTGATCATATGTACTCCCTTCCACAACCTCTCCCAAACCCATACCCTCTTTTCCACCCACCCAACTTTTTGTCCTACTCTTTAGCTAATGATGTACAGTTTATGTTACCCATATGCTTTGATGCTTGTCCTTCCACTATGGAGTTACTGACCTACCAGGGGTCACTCTTTTAAAGAAAACTGGCTAACATCTCCTAGTAGTCATCAATTTCAAATAGATCCTTATCAAGGAGTGTTACTTAGTGACTAACTTGTCTCTCCATGATGCAATTTTTGTCTGGCTTCAAGTTCCACAGATCATCTCTTTGCTGTCACAGCATTCTAAGTTCATATGTAACCGATAGAACTTGACAATGGATCTTTATTTCTAAAGAACCCCTTATGCTTGGAGTCATAGGACAAGGCGAACAACCCTAGAAGCTTTTATTACTACTAGCTAACTTTATAATGCAGGGGAGGTGTTATGTAGGAACAAAAGAAATCAACAGTCTTATCCAATTGTGAATGGATTCTGAAAGCTACAGTAAGTACCAACCTGGGAAGATATGCCCACTGGTGCAATAGAAGCCCAGATATCATGAGAATAAACTTTTAAACTTGGATTTCAGCTGCATTTCACAAGTTAAAATTCATACTTAGTACCATTATCCAAGATATAAACCTGTATGTAGACAAGTCATAGACCCTAAGAGAGAACTTTATTACTATTGTTCTGATAAGTGGGCCAGTGTTAAACTGACTCTTAATGACTTGTCATTATATCCATATTAGTGCATCTTTTAACTTTCATCAGAGAAACTTCTCTATGCAGTAGCTCATGATTAACACAGAGATCAACATTTGGTGAAGGTAGAGAAAATAAGAGAATATGGAATGCTCAGCTTTACATGGGAGATTAATATCACATTCTGTCCTCCCAAGGCTCAGAGGTCATTGAAGGTTAGGGAGAAGAAAAAACTGTGGATGAGTAAAAAATAATGTTTTCTAGATTTTTTGCTTGCTTTCCATTAATCATTCAATCATTCTAAAAAGTGTGATGTGATATCTAAAAAGTGTGATGTGTGTTTTTAGTTCATGATATTTTCTAATTAATGTATTAGCTCTTTTTCACATTGGAGTTATAAAGTAACTTTAAAAACGCAACTTATGGGAGGAACTTTATTTGGACTTATAATTTTAAAGGAATGCTGGTTGGTGGGTCTGTGGCAGTAAGTGTATGTAGCAGTTGCTTGCTCATTTATCAGTGAATCTGGAAGAGAGCACACGCTATGAACTTCAAAACCATGAAATTTACTACTTTCAAATGCCTCAAAACATTGAAATCAGTGTCACAAAGTAAGAACCAAATATTCAAACACAAAAGCTTGAAAGGGTATTTTATACCAAACCGTGAAAATCAGTAATGCTAAGGCCCTTTTCAAACACCTTTCTGTCATGTATAGATATTATTTAAATAATATTTCATCATGACTTTGGTTAATTTTCTAGTTTTGTACTCAATATCTTTGTTTCCTAGTTATGACTTATGTGAGTTCTTCAAATAGTTTAGGCATTAATCCCCTATCTATCTATCTATCTATCTATCTATCTATCTATCTATCATCTATCTATATCTCATGTTTTTTCTCCACCCCATAGTTTGTGCCTTCCTGCTTTTTCTCTTTTATTTTCCTTCCAAGTGTTTTTTGTTTGTTTTAGCAGAGTGTGTATAAGTTTCTAAGTTCAGTCTTCAGCAAAAAACCATCCAGAAATTATCTGCTTTTACTGTGATATAATCACATTTCCAAGTCACAATCATTTGTTCACTTGATGATGATACTGGAATACTAAGAAAACACTCTAGAGAAATAAGATATGATAATGAACAATAATACATAGGATCTTACAAAATAATAAAGCTTAAGGATAATAAAAAATTAATTTGAGTGGAAACAAAATTGGGGTACCTTGGTTATATTTGAAATAGAAAATTTTGGCTATAAATTTCTATATTATAAAAGAAGATTTATATTACTATTCTAAGGTTCCATTTCAACAAATCCATATAAAGGAAAAAAATTGAAAACAAGAAAAGAAAGTAAAAATTACAGTGGATACTAGTGAAATACAAAACCATTGAACAGATAAATAAAGTACATGAGTATATTAAAAAATCAATAAAATTGCTGATCTTATATATAAGCAAGCTATGTGAAAAAGGAGATACAGACCTCAGGAATTAAAAATCAAGAAAAAGACATAGCACTATCATTTCAGGACTTAAAATCTTTGTCAATTTTTCATCTTTTGTGAAATATAAAAATTTATAATAACTTACAAATTAAGATAAAAATAACTTCATCAAAAAGTATAATAAAAACATAGATGAATTTGCCTGGGTATGGTGATGGATGCTTTTTAATTTTGTTATATAGAGGCAGATTTTAGCATGAGAGGCAGAAGAAGCTCGGATTCTAAGTGAATGCCAAAGCCCATTTAAGTTGTTCATATTGGGAGTTTCAGAGCTGCACAATTATACATTCTCTATCCAAAAGCTGTCTTATTATTGTGTGTTATTTGATTATAATATTCCAAGTGAGTAAGTTCTCGCGGGAAGCCAGAATGAGAAAAGAGGTCATAATCCTCACCCTACTTCCACCACCCAGAATTGAGGGCTATAGACAGCCATGGAGCTGTCTGACAATGGTGCTAAAAACAAATGTGTGTTCTGAAAACATCGTTCTCTTAATCAAGCGTTAATTTACCAGCTTGCCAAAATAGTGCATTAAGAAGAATATTTTCAAAAGATAGGCATTTTGTCAGCGTTGTTTTCACCTAGTTAATTTTATCAATCATTTAAAGAGTAAAGAATGCCAAAAACTTAACCCAATGTTCCAAATTTTAAGGAGATGGAATAGTCTGGTACATATTCTAAGAATCAAGAACCCCCGCTATCATGAAATCCAGGCAAAAAAAAACACTATAGAACATAATGTGCCTTAACAAAAGATATAAAACATTGTAAAAACAATACATGAGATTGTGTATCATGAATATTAATATTTGTCCCTGAAAAGTGAATTTGTCAGTTTCAAAAATCAATTAACGTAATTCACAGTATTAGTTGAAGAATGTATATAAACCACACAAGCATATCAATGGATTAGAAAAAATAATGTAAATAAAGGGGAACAACCACTAATGATAGCATGCTTATACAACTGGAATAAAACAGGAAATCTTTTTAATCTGATAAAAATTATAATATCTTCTTTTGTAAAACCTATTTATGATGAGAAAGGAATAACCATTCTAGTTAACCATTAGCTACTACTATCATTCTGACCTCTGGTAATAAAGAAGTTATACTAAAATAAAACCATATAAACTTAAAGGTTGCAGTTGCTTTAGGCAGGAGCAAAATGCCATTTTAATTGTGAGTTTTATATATTATATATAGTTTAGTCACATGCTTTAGATACTAATTAGTATTTAATCTTCTGATATTTGAAATTTCTTGCAATGATGTTTCCAACCAGAACAAAAAACCAACACACAGGACAACATGATAAACAATCCCTAAGCTTTCTCTTTTCCTCACACTTCAAGTTTGTGACTCCAGGATCTATTCAGCTCCCAAATGCTATAGTTAGGACATAGTAGGGCCCTAGATTCATCAGCACACAGTCTATGTAGAATTGTCCATTTGTTTCTGTTCTTTCTATCCTTGCTATTGTCTACCCTTATTGGTAACCTAGTCTGTATCTAAGTGACGTTCAATCTATTAGATTTGTTTTTATTTTAAAATTTTACCCAAGCTGTATTCTGTTCCTTTCGTTGATTTCTTGTGTGGGTACATTATTAAATGATTTAAAAAGTAAAATGCATCACTTCCAAGTTACTAAAATTAATGTAAGAGGTAAATATATAATGTCTTCATTAGCTACAATACCTTCAGTTATATTCATTTGGCATATTAGTTCTTTCTATCTCAGAAGTAACAAATGTGACAAAACAAAGAAAAAGAATATATGTATTCTAGTTTGATTTGTGTTACTGTGAGAAAGCATTGACCAAAAGCAGCTAGGAAAGAAGGGGTTTGTTGTGGCTTAACAATTTACAGTCCAGTATAAAGGAAAGTCAGAATAGCAACTCAAGTCAAGGACCTGGAATCAGCAACTAAAGCAGAGCCTATGAGGAATTCATGCTGTTTACTGGCTTATTCCTGATCCGTGGCTATCTCAGCCTTCATTTTTATATAGTCTAGGACTACCAGCACAAGAATGGGCTAGGTCCTTTACATCAATCATTAGCCAAAAGTATTATCCTTATAGACTTGACTACTTTCAAATATGATGAAAGCTATTCCTTAATGAAGTTCACTCTTCTTGAGTGACTCCAGTTTGTGTCAAGTTGATAAAACAGCAGCAGCACAGTAGGTAAAAGGAAAAACTTTTAGTTTAGTCAGTCAGTTGCTTCTACCACAGGGATTGAAACCTCTTCATATTTAAATGTTAATAGAAAACGTTGATTTGGATGGGGATCCTAAAAACAAAGGGAATAAGATCAGATAGAAGTTTTGATAGCCATAGTGCTTGAGTATGAAATTTTAAGGTTGGTTATGGTGGCAACTAGGCCTAAGAGATTTGGTTATATCTGTGGTTCCTGTCTTAGATGAATCACACAATGCCTTTGCTTTGCAGGACATCATGTCAATTCAGTCATAGCTAGGTACCTGTTGTGTGGTTCAACACTGAGTGTTGGCAATCAGATACAAATAAAACTTTTCCCTCCCTTTCTGGAATCCCTTTTGTTGTAAAGAGACACCCTACTTCAAAGCTTTTTTATTAATTACTAGGTACTAGAAAGACACTTTTATTTTCTGTGATTCAACTTCTTATCTGGAATAGAAATAATAATGTATCATTCACAAAGTTATTGGGAAAATGTAGTGAAAATGTCTGGAACCTGGTAGGTACTCTGTAGTTATTTGTTATAAGCAGTTACTACTGATATACTTGATGGTTATAGCTTGTCTGATTCCTGAGATGATTCCAGTGTCATCAACAATGCTATCACAAGCCATCCTAATAGTTTCCCTGTTGCTCTCTCTTTCAGATGACAGAGAGATTCTAATAGTTCCATATGTATGCTATAACAGTCTGAGGGACTTATAAAATATATACTGTTAGTCACAACACAAATATTTTCATTCAATAATTCCAAGTGTTTCCAAGAACATGCATTTAAACTAAGTATTTTTAGTCAGTACTGATGCAAGTGATTCAGATACCGTTTGGAGATAGTGTGGATTAGAAGCTCTCTAATTACCTTTTTGGAATATGGTGGCTTTCTGGATTGTTTTTTCATGTCTGTCCAAGCTCCTCCCAAACCAACTGTCACATCCATGAGAAGAAATGTCTGGGAAAGATTCCCATGAAGTCAGCCAGGATACATAGGAAGGATTAATAGATACCAAGGGAAGAAAAGATTTGAGGAGGGCAAGAACAGGCCCTTTCCGATTAGATCCGTGTGCTTGTCCCTGGCACAGTGGGTATCCAGGGAATGGCAGTGCTTCTCCCACTCAGTGAGTTGGAGAAGAGGCCAGGACACAGCTGGAGATTGGTATTCAGTGGCAAGAGCCTTGGCAGAGCTTAATGAACAAAAATGTGGTAACTTAAAACCTTGCTAATACAGTCTAATTGGGGGCCTGAATAATTTTTTTAATTAAAATATTTTTAATTAAAAAAATGATAGAATATTTGAAAGGCAATTTTATTACAGTCAAGGAGCTACAGCAACCCAAACCAGACTAACAAAGTGTTGCCAAGTAGAGGGCCTCTGGGAGCTGGTGTAATGAATTGAGAATTATTTTTCATCAGGAATTTGTATGTAAATGGATTTGTATGTAAATGCATGCTTCAAAAGTGCTTGAAAACAGTTTGTTCTTCTAAGGGGGATAAATATGCCCCTGGTGATCATGTTTGCATCATTTTACTCACAATGTCTTCACCCAAACTCCTCCATCAAATAGCAAGTCTAGCTTAAAAGTTTAGTAGAATTAACCTAAACTTATTTATAAAGTTCTTGAGTTAATAATTTTCACCTGGAGATTAAACATGTCTCACATGTATTTTGAGCTAAACAAAAGAAAATGTCAACTGAAAGAAAGCTCAGAGATCATTAGACTTAATACTGTCATTTTGCAAATAAGCAGACTACGATTTATATTAAGGGTCTACTTAAAAATGATTTATAGGATGCAGGCAGGACCAAAACAAGATTCCAGATCAAGTGCATCCTGGCACATCCTGCATCCTACTGCATCAACTATACTGTCTTTCTGATGAATATTGCTTAGTGAAATGTGTACAGACATTCATAAGGCTTAAGAAACAGACCAAAATTTTTGTCTTAAAACTCATATAATAATATTGCTAATAAGAGATTACATATTGTTATTTGAAGGTACAGACAAACCATAGAGAAATAGAAAACAATAATGTATGTGAACGACTGATAATCTCAGTGATCAGGATCTAAAAGTACTCAAACTTAACAGACATAGAATAATACAAAGCATTGGTGAGTGTGGGTACTGATTGGGGAGAGAGATTTTAGATGTTGCCAAGTAGGGAAAATTGGCATGCTTCTTGTAAAGTTCAAGGTTACAGTTAACATGTATATGTTTCAAGTAATATATCGCATTACTTATTCTTGGTTCTTATTACAATTGTGATTTGGATATGAAAAGCTCCCACAAACTCACATGTTTGAACTCTCAGTTCTCATCAGGTAATGCTGTTTGGCAATGTTGTGGAACCTTTGAGAGACAGGACCCTGCTGGAGGAAGTGGGCCTCATGTGGCACTCCTCAGGCCTGGGTCCCTAGTTCTTTGTTTCCTGGTCAATGTCATATACTAATCTGTTGTCTCATTGTCTCACAGCTCTACTCATGAGTACTTATGTTCCTAAGCTTTCTCTCCTGTGATATACTGCACTTCCTGTGATATACAATGAACAGAAAAGTCAGTAGGCCTTAGCCCTAGACAAATAACTACATACCATCAATTAAGAAATGCTGGGAGTGGAAGACATATTCTTTCCCAGGGAAGAACATATTGATTGGTCATCCAATATCAAATGCTCATGCCAGAAAACGTGTGTGTGTGTGTGTGTGTGTGTGTGTGTGTGTGTATGTGTATGAATATGAATGTGTGGGTGTGTGTTTGCATGTTTAATGATCAAAATACAGATTTAACAGGTTGAATGTATATTTATGGATACACACATGTACAGATGAACCACTACTACCATCACCACCACCACCACGACTATTACCACCACCACCACCACCAACATCACCACTCAAAACAGAGAAAAAGCTGCCATACATTTGAAAGAAAGCAAGGAAGAGGAACAAATGAGAAAAATTACAGAGACAAAAGGGAAGGGGAATTATATTATATTATATTATATTATAAAAACATTAAATATTTTATAAAAGAAATTGTTCAAGTTGCTTTCTTCAAACATTTTAACAAATTAATTAAGAGTATAATAGAAACAAATGAAAAAACACTATAACAAAGTTGTTTAGGTTTTAAGTAATTATATGACAAAAGTTCAATGAACATGTAGAGTGATGGTTTAATTCAATTATTGTACAATGCATACAAGTGATAAATTATACTGAATAAATTGCATACTTAATGTTTTAGTAAAAGTAAAATAAAAATTCAGAAAGAGATCTGAGAGAGACTATGTGTCTCTATTACCATGTGAGGATAGAGTTAGAAGTTGGCACTGTGAACTAGGACATGGACCTCTACGTCATATTGAGTTTATTAGCATCTTGATCTTAGACTTCTCATTGAGTCTAAAAGTAAATTTCTGCTACTTATGTTACCTCCCTAAAGCCGTTATAGCTTCTCAAACAAATGGAATAGAACAATAGTTTTCAAAACTTTTAAATTTCACATCATCTCCATGATTACCAACATACCTTTTTTAGGATGGTTCATACTTCCTTATTGTTTGTCTAGTCCCTTCTTCACAAAGAATTCAGCCTGTTGTTCAAAACTGTAAGAAACATCTTGTATTTTTTTTTTACTTAAGTTCCATGAGCTTCAAGCCCACTGTATTTAGAATTAGATGTACTCTGCATATCACAGACCTTCGAAATTTCACCTTCTCTTCTTCTTTCATCTTGTAATCCTAGTTTACATCTCACAGGTTTCTTGTTTTTACTCAAATTCATACTTATTTGGTGATCATTCTTCCTTCTTTTCCTTCTCCCTTTTCTCCTCTTCTTTCTTTCTCCTCTTTCTTCTATCTCTCTCTCTCTCTCTGTCTCTCTTTTCTTCTTCTGGCTGTGTTTTACTGAGATCTTTATTTGGATGGCTTTGTATTGCCCAAATGACATTTCCTTGGAGTGACTTCTATGAACATAGCTCACAATTCAGTATCCCTTTTCATTAAAAAACTTTTCTAGACATTTCAATGACTTAAAATTTTTCTAAACAACTTTATTTATGCATTTCTACTATGTTCTATTAAAATTAAAATTATTTGTGAATAGATACCTTATCTGTTTCATTTTATATTATGTCCCTAAAACTAGAAAAACACTTATCCCAGAATAGGTACTTCATAAATAGCACTGAACAAATGATTACAAATAATTGCATGTGAGTATATTTTATAAAGTCAAAGAAATAAGGTTATCCAACACTGGAGATGATTTAATGAAAATCTTAAGCCCAAAGTGGAAAAACCAATGTGTCTGGTTAGAAAAAGTCTAACCTAAAAAAACTTCTCTGTGTACTTTAGTTTTCAATTAAATCTATTTGATTTTACATTATACTATTGAAAGTACTTTTCTAGGAACTTTTAGAATCAAATATATTGTGAAAATTGGAATTAGTCAACATACAAAATTATCTAAAACATGTTAACATATAACACAGGATTGAATGCCCCAATTCTGAAATGGACCAATCTACAGTGGTATTCTTTGCTGTTGATTCTAGATGTCTATTTTCTGAGTCACCATACTCAGCATGATGACTTCATTGGCAAAGCTACACACTTAATTTCCTTCTGTTTATTCTATTACAGGATGAATACAGTTGAAATGGCAACCTATCAATGACATTCATATGACATAGCTAAAAAGATTAGTTCTTTAAATGGTAAATGAAAACTTATGTACATCTGTCCAAACATAAACCCCACCTAAATACAACCTTCAAGGAAACATATGGTTCCTACTTCTAGCACATGGTTCCTTATTTTACAACTCAAGAATCTCAAGATATGTATGTTGGAGTGGGGCACATGAACCTTTCTATGTTGTTCTAAAATATATGATGACTGAATGGCTTAAGCTTCCCAAGGACTGATTTCAATCCAGTAGTTTCTCCAAGCTAAGTAACTTGTTTTCCATTATTGAAACTGGTGCTAAAGAGGCTTAAGTTTCTCTGTTCTTCCTTTCACCCTTTTCTTGATGTCCCATTCCCCTCACATGCTCCCAATCTAAGCATCTCATTCTTGATCTTCTATTTTCTGCCTTGTGCATTTATTCATATCTCTTAGTTGCTTATATCTTTCTTTGGAGAAAAAAATACGTCTTCCTGTTTCCTTTATTGAAAATGTTCTATTATGTAGTAATGTGGTGAATTATGTCAATAATCTTAGTTCAACCTATGTAAATATTAATGTAGAGGACTATGGTGCCAATTTTGAATCATTTTCAAACTTCAAGAAAATTACAAGGTATCAATTCATAACTAGTTTAGAGACAGAGTATATAATTTAAGTTCAAGTGGGGAAATATATCAAAATGGATGGACCGCAGCCATAAACACTGGATATTATATTAAATTTGATATATATATATATATGTATGTATACATATATAATCATTATATTAAGTGTATGAATGCTTTTTCTGCATGTATGTATGTGTATAATGTGCATGCCTGATGCCTGTGGAAGCCAAAAATGGCCATTACTCTAGCCATGGAGTTATTGAGAATTGTGAATCACCATATAATGTTAGGAATCAAACCCAGATCCTTTAGGTAAGCAACAAATTCTCTTAACCATTTCTAGCCTTTTATGTTAGATATTTTATTTTAAGACATTATTGACCATTAAGCAAATGACTGAAATGTAGTAAAATTGTTGAAATTTTACTTGTTATTGGATGAAAAGTCAACTTTTTCCTTTTTTATTAGATATTTTATGTATTTACATTTCAAATGCCAAACCTTTTCTTCCTCTCCCATTCTCCCCCCCTGCTTCTATTAAGATGCTCCCATTCCCACCTACCCACTCCCACCTCAACACCCTGGCATTCCCCTACACTGGGGAAATGAGCCTTCCCAGGATCAAGGGTTTCTCCTCCTATTGATTCCATACAAATCCATCCTCTGCTACATATGTGCCTAAAGCCATGGGTCACTCCATGTGTATGTACTCTTTGGTCTGTGGTTTAGTCCTTGGGAGCTCTGGGTGGGGGTCTTGTTGGTTGATATTGTTGTTCTTCCGATGAGGTTGCAAACTCCTTCAGCAACTTCAGTCCTTTCTCTAACTCCTCCTTTGGGGTCCCTGTTCTCAGTCCAGTGGTTAGCTGCAAGCATCCTCATCTGTATCAGCTCTGGCAGAGCCTCTCAGGAGACACCCACATGAGGCTCCTGTCAGCAAGCACTTCTTGGCATCAGCATTAGTGACTGGGTTTGGTGGCTACATATGGGATGGATCCCCAGCTGGGGTAGTCTCTGGATGGCCTTTCCTTCAATCCCTCATCCACTCTTCATCTCTATATTTCCTCCCATGAGTATTTTTCCCCTTCTAAGAAGGACTGAAGCATCCACATTTTGGTCTTCCTTCTTCTTGAGCTTCATATGGTCTGTTCCTATGAACTGATTTAGCCAATCTCTATATTCTTTATTATATAAATCAAACAATCTCCATTCTGTTTCTGAAATTTTGAAAATATTTTTCACTTATATCCACTCACTTATTTTTATGTATGTACATATACTCACATGCATGTACCAAGGCATGTATGGCAAGTCAGAGGATACATGGAAGTGGATTGCTCCAACCATATGGGTCCTGGGAATTGAACTCAACTCAACAGGTTTAGTTGCCTATTGTTCTTTGTCTCTTGGTACTTTAAAATTACCTTGAAGTCTGAAAATTATTCAAAAGTGGCTCCATAGTCTTCTACCTTAATATTCGTGTAGGATGAACTTAAAATATTGATATAATTCTTGGGATGGATCCCCAAAATTGTTTCCTCATCTATGTTAGCATGCCTATTATTGCTATAATTTTTAATTATTTGTTTATATAGTCATATTGTTGAGGTATTGTTGTAAACTTCCTGTCACTACTGGAAGACACAACTTGTCATAGTAGACTGTCTTAGGGTTTCTATTGCTGTCAGGAGGTACTAGGACCACAGTAACGCTTGTAAGGGAAAAACATTTAACTGGGGATATTTACGACTTCAGAGGTTTAGTCCATTATCATCACTGTGGGGAACATAGTGACACGTAGACAGAAATGGTATTGAAGAAGTTGCTGAGAGTATTACATCTGGATGTAAAGGCAGCAGAAAGAGTGACACTGGGCCTGGCTTGACCATTTGGAACCTCAAAACTCACACCTAGTGATATACTTCCTGCAAGACCACACCTACTCCAACAAGGCCACACTTATAGTACTAACCACTGTGAGTCTATGGGGAACATTTTCATTCAAATCACCACATTCCACTCCCTGGTTTTAATAGTCTTGTAGTCATATCAGAGTAGAAATGCTTTCAGTCCAACTTCAAAAGTCCCCATAGTCTATAACAGTTTCAATCTTTTTAAAAGCCCAAAATCTTGAGTGTCTTCTGAGAGTCATGATAATCTCTTAACTGTAATCCTTTATAAAAATTAAAATAAAAAAGCAAATCACATACTCCAAATATATAATGGCATGGAATATACACTACTATCCCAAAGAGGGGAAAATGGGGCCATGGTAAGGAAATACTAGACCAAATCGAGACTGAAAACCAGGTGGGAAAACACCAAATTCTGTATCTCCATGGCTGATGACAAAAAGTTTTTCAGATATTCAACTCTCTTCAGCTTTTGTTGACTGCAAAACACTTCTATCTTTTGGGCTGACTTTCTCCTCTAAGTAGCTTTTCCTTGACAGGTATCCATGACCATAGTCTCTCCAACCTCTTGAGGTCTCCAAGACAATCCAGGCTCTACTTTTATAGCTTCACACAATAGCCTATCTAGGCCTTCATGCAGGGACATCTCTGACATATGACTTCCATTAGTCACAGAGGAAGATTCCATAACCCCTTCTTGTTTCATTGACTCTAAAGCCAGAAACATGTGTCCAAAGCTTCCAAGTTCTTCTGCTTGTTTGGGTGGGAACATGGCCCCCATAATTCAAGTAACCCTCAGCACCACTGTCTTCCATGCTTCTACTAGTATTGTCCATTAAGTACCACTTAAAGATTTCAACTGCACTTCTAACTCCAAGTTCCAATGTGTTTTATATTCTTCCAAATAAAAGCATTATCCAGCCTATCACAACAACACCAGTCTCTGCAATCAATTTCTGTCCTAGCGAATTTCTATGACTGCAAAGAGATACTAGGCCCATCCACATGGTAAATTTTTTATTTATTTATTTATTTATTTATTTATTTATTTATTTATTTTGCCTTTGCAAAATTTGTTTTATTCCATTTTTATTGGTTATTTTATTTACTAACATTTCAAATGTTATCCCCCTCTCAGTTTCTTCTCCACAAACCTACCTCCTGCCTCTATGAGGGTACTGCCTCACCTGCCCACTTGCTCCTGCCTCACTGCCCTAGCATTTCCATACCCTGTGTCATTGAGCATTCACAGGAACAAGGAGAGATAAGGCAACCCTCTACTACATATCCAGTTGGAGCCATGGTTCCCCCAAGTGTATTCTTTGGTTGGTGGTTTAGTCCCTGGTAGCTTTGGGGGATCTGGTTGGTTCATATTCTTCTTCCTATGTGGTTGCAAACCTATGCTACCTACCTCTTATGAAGAAAAAACTTTTAATTGGAGCTCCTTACAGGTTTAGAGGTTAGGTTCATTATAATCATGATGGTGAACCTGGTGGCATGTAGGCAGACATGGTGCTAGAGAGGTAGCCAACAGTCCCACATTTGGATGCATAGGCAGTAGGAAGAAAAAAACACTAGACCAGGATTGAACATTTGAAATCTTAAAACCTACCCAACACTTCTTCCAGTAAGGCCATTCCTACTCCGATAAGGTCACACCTCCTAATAATGCCACTTCCTATGAGCATGTAGGGGTCATTTTCATTTAAATCATCAAAATTACCTTGTCCTTGGATACAATCTTTCTCCATTTTATGGTGTTTCCTGAGCCTATGGTACAGGAATTGTGTTATAAATATATATTGGAACTGGGATCCAAACAATGTATGCTAAATATGCTGATATGTTGCAGAGATTTTAATGTAGTGATTACTTTAATGTTTGTGTTTTGTAAGTTATTAGTTCTTGTATTTATTCAAACAATATAGAATAAGAACATATGCTACATGTTTTTCCTTTTTAGTATATCTTTTTTTTTCTTTTTTTCTTTATTAACTTGAGTATTTCTTATTTACATTTCGATTGTTATTCCCTTTTCCCATTTCTGGGCCAACATACCCTAACCCCTCTCCCTCCCCTTCTATATGGGTGTTCCTCCCATCCTCCCCCATTACCGCCCCCCCCCCAACAATCACGTTCACTGGGGGTTCAGCCTTAGCAGGACCAAGGGCTTCCTTCCCCTTCCACTGGTGCTTTTACTAGGCTATTCATTACTACCTATGAGGTTGGAGCCCAGGGTCCGTCCATGTATAGTCTTTGGGTAGTGGCTTAGTCCCTGGAAGCTCTGGTTGGTTGGCATAGTTGTTCATATGGGGTCTCGAGACCCTTCAAGCTCTTCCAGTCCTTTCTCTGATTCCTTCAACAGGGGTCCCGTTCTCAGCTCAGTGGAGCTGCTGGCATTCTTGTATTTGCTGTATTCTGGCTGTGTCTCTCTCATTTAACACTGAAGATATAGTATTAAGAGGAAACCAAGAGTTTCTGCTTTCATAGAATACATATTCTAATGGGAGAGATAAACAATACTAAGCTTATTTTTAAAAAATAAATGTGAGTGTGATCAAGATATTATAGGAAGATTTACACCATGAGGTCAGAGAAGTCTTTCTTGAGGAGTAATCTGAAATAAAAAAGATAATGGTTATGAGAATCTTTGTTTGTTTACTGTTTCTGTGATAAAAATATCCTGATGAAAGCAGCATAAGGAAAAGTGTTTTTCTTTGGTTTATACTTCTAGGTTATGCTCTGTCATTACATGGAAGTCAAGGTAGTAGGAACTTGGCCCTTTACACAGCACATTAACAGTCAAGAGAATAATGAATTAGCACATACATGCTAGTGCTTAGCTTGTTTTTCCCACTCTTATGCAGTCCAGAATTCCCTTCCTATGGCATGGTGCCACCAACAGCAAATGGATCTTCCCACCTTAATTAAAGGAATCAGAATAATAATTTCCCATAGACAGGCCCACAGACCAACCCAGTATTTACAATCCAATGGTTCTTTAAGACTGCCTTTCCATCATTCCTGCTCACTAAGCCCTCTGGAACACCCCAAGCTGCTGTGAGCAGCCTGCTATCCTGGCTGGACCTCTATTATCCCACCATCTCCCTGCCCACCTTCATTGGACCTGTAGTTCCTAAGCAATACAGACCCGTGGCTCCAGAATTGTACAGACTTACAGCTCTGGAACCATATAGGTCAAGTATACCCAATAGAGGTCTGCCACACCAGGACCATTGAGGTTTACATCCCCTCCCAATACCTCCTACAACAGGAACATCCAGAGATCAAAGCCATCGAGATGGCTAAAGACCCTTGAAAGAACACAATCAACAAAAGTCAGAACAATATGTCACCTTCTACACCAAGCCCTGGATGTCCTAACACAACTGAACCCAAGAGAATGGCCTTAAATCTAATCTTAGAAAGACGATAGAGCCCTTTTAAGGGGAAATGAATAATCACTTAAAGAAATATTAAGGACATATCTGTATTCCAGACAAAGCGGCCATAGTGTTAAATTAAAATTCCCCTATAATGGAAAAATATAATTTTTATGCATTTGTTGCTAATTTTTCCTTAAAGTTTGTTAAATGAACTCAGCATCTACTTTTTATGTATAAATCTTCTCTTTGATGATTTAATATAAAGTTGACATCCTCATTTAAAAATTTATAGGTTTTGGCTCTGAACTCCAAGAGGCTCAGATCACACTATATGTTGACAGAATTCTCTCAGGCTGATTATCTGAACATGTTTCAGATTTTCATGGCAAATTTACTTCATATCATTGTGTTATTACTATTACTACCTGCACTTAATTAATGATAATGACTAATAATAGATAACATCAAGTGGTATTTACATGTCAAGATCAAGTCTATAAATTTTGAAAATACTAGACTAATATATATCAATTCAGGCTTGAAGTGAGTAGATTTGTTTTTCCTCGACTTCTATTGTGTGGTATTGTTAAGTTTCTGACCTTTAGACTACATTGACTTATCACCTATAGCTGAGTTCCCGTTTTTTTGTCATCTTTAACCAATATTCAACCCTTTATTATTTTCTTCTAGCTATCTGACAATGCCATGCTGAACAAAATGTCTCTGCTTCTGTCATACCCAAATGATTCATTTGTAAGATCAAATGACAATAGCTTCTGTGTGATTCATTTTAGGATGGCTTAAGTAGTTAGGGTTTTAGAAGTTTTAGTTAAGATGACAGATATGCATATTGGCTATATGATGGTGTAGGTTTTTAGTTCTGAGCTCAGATTTTAATCCTAAAATGAGACTAAGAATAATGATTTCATAGGACAAATGTGAGAAATAAAATATTTTACATACAAAGTTGTTAATAGAATCATAAAACAAATATTAATATTGTATACAATAATAACTATTGTTTTTTCTTTAGTGGTAAATATTAAACTTCACTGAATTCTATTTTATATTTAATACTCTTTGCCTCACAAGTGACAATAACTATAGAAATGGGATTAAATAAACACAAACCTTTGTTTAAGAATTTTATCTAACAAAGGAAAGATACCTTGACCAATTTTAAAATACCTGAAAAATGCATGTAGAGAGAAGTTCATTTACATGGCGGAATATTTAAAATGTTGCTGTGATCTGAAGAAAAGAGGAACATGAGGATAATTAAAATAGAGTTTAGAATCAATTAGTGGATTGCTTGATTTGCTTCAGGGTCATTGCCAGAGGAAACTAACTTTTAAATTAAAATTGAATGTGGTAATAATTAACACTGGTAACTAAAATGAAAACATATTTAATAAAGTAATCAAGTAGATACCCTAAAGGCCATACCTTTATGTTATATACTTTAGTGTATTTGACTAATTTAGTGCCATTAGAATGGCCAAAAAGGCTTTTGCTTTTATAATTTCCATATTTTTTTAATTCTTCTTTTCTTCAATCAGTTAACCTAAAGTATAGAGTTTCTAGATGCAAAAGTCATTCAGTGAGTCACTCTTTCTTTTGTTTATTTATTTTTATTATTTATTTATTTTTATTGGATATTTTTTATTTACATTTCAAATGTTATTCCCCTTCCTGGTTTTCCCGTCCATAAACCCCCATCCCATTCCCCTGTCCCCTTCTTCTATGAGGGTGTTCCCCTTCCCGAACCACCCACCCCTTCCTGCCTCCCTGCCTTGACATTCCTCTACACTGGGGATGTCCAGCCATGGGTCTGTCCATGTGGACTCTTTGGATGGTGTTTTAGTCCCTGGGAGCTCTGGTTGTTGGTATTGTTGCTCTATTGAGGTTGCAAACCCCTTCAGCTCCTTCAATCCTTTCTCTAACTCCTCCAATGGAGACCTCATTCTCAGTTCAATGGTTGACTGCTAGCATTCACCTCTGTATTGGTCAGGCTCTGGCAGAGCCTATCAGGCTCCTCCTGTCAGCATGTACTTCTTGGCATCAGCAATATTGTTTGGGTTTGGTGGCTGGTAACTCTTAAGAGAGGCATTCAAATGTGTGAGAATACTTTTAGCTCGAGAAGCTTACTATGTAGAAACAGAAATATAAACATGTAACAATGTAAATAATACACAAGGACAGACATCTAGAAAAAATGCAATTTGCTTGTCTGCATCTCAATGAGGCTTAAAATCACTAAGTTCCAGAGAAGTTCCACAGAGGGCATATGCCTGAGAAAATCCTGGAGAACAGAAGCAAAATAAAAGAAAAATAACAACCATCAGAATTAGAATTTATTTCAAAGCATACAAAGGATTTTGAGCTTTTTCAATTTTTATGTTCTAACAATAACTACTCTTGCCTCCTTATTTATGTACTAAGAAGCATTTCAGAGTTTCCAGGAAGGAGAATGATGTCAAAGGATGAAGGATGGCTAGGCCATAGATCTTGTGATTCAGACTTTTCTGATATATCTTCTGAATAGCTGTCAAGAATTCAGGCATTCCAGTCTCCTTCCTTATCCTCTGAAAATTTTTCCTCAGAATATTTATCTGTTTATCACTTAGCATAAGAAAGTCTGATGACATATTTGAAATATACCCATGTCTCAGTTATCATGATTAGAAAATGGAAGCTTCCTTGGCTCACAAGGGGACAGGGTAGTGTTAAGTTTGGAAAATGGACTACACATGCTTTTTCCTTGTTTCCTTCATTGCTGACAATATGGCAATATACAGCTTCCCAATGTTCTCATGTTTTCTAGCCATTCATATTGACTTGCCTGAGCCAGATACAAGTCACTTCCTTCTTCTTTTTTCTGGACTCCAGATGCTGTTTACAAGATAGAAAATATGTGCTAGGCTCTCTACAGTTTGACAACATCTGCATTTCCATGTAGGCATCAAAAATTTAAATCTTTGCATGTGGTTTATTAGTGGTTTTTTTTACTATATTTTGAATCTTCAGAGGTCAAAATATTTCTGCTTAGGCAATGTATTCATGAATCATAATCAGTTTAGACAAACAACAAACTAAAATTTAATATGCCACTGGACTAAACCCCGACAAATGTACGTACTCTGCTCCTGTAAGTCTGGAACTCAGCATGTGAAAATGAAACCAGTTAGTGGAAACAGTGTTTGTTATGCTAAATGAAACTTCTTGCAAGCTCTGAGAATTGAAAAGATTTAAGTTCCATTTAAAGTCCAGGGTAGGGTACATAGTCTTTAAAATAGCTCCAAAGGCTGTATGCTCAGCTCACTTCACGGGAACTCAGTCTCAGACATTGATATGGCTTCAAATTTCCCACAGAGTATGAATGAAGATTTGATTGCACATGGACAACACATTTGTTTCAATAGAAAAATTAATCTTATGTCATGAAAGCTGCTGATTAATGATGCTGTCACTCTATAGTCTAGAAAAGCCAGCATTGCATAAAAACTAGCATTTAATTAACTATTTTAGTTTTCATGAAAATTTTCAGGAAATTAACTGACAGTAGAAATTAATGGGTCACTGTCTAGTAGACTACAGTCACAGTAATATTGGAGAAGATTGCAGAATGCTGTTTAATTAAAAAAATTGATATTGACATTCATATTGTCATCTAAATACACAAAAATAATCTATAAATCAAGTGTGTGCTTTCTAGTAGGCAATCAAATATTAATTGTTCTATTCTTAAGGACTTTAATATTAATAAAACATGAATTTTCATTTTTAACAATACTTTTAAAGTAGTTATTCTAAATTTAATAGTGAAGAAGTGTGTTGTGTTTTAATAACAAGTTGCCTGTCTTATAAGTTAACAAATTATGAATTAAAACCATAATATTTTAATTGGAGAGGAAGCATAATTTTGACAGCAACATGATGATCTTACAATACAATAACATTTGTTTTAAATATATTCTTTTTAACTTTTATGTATGTACATATAAGTATGCTAAATTTAAACACTGTATTCTTTTTATCACGTATTTTGAAACATCAATTTCAATATAACCACCCCATCCTAATACTAATACAAACCTGCTGGAGATAAAGGAATGAGAATAGCTTTATTGATAGCATATTCTCAGCTAAGCTACAAAGAAATTCCTGGTTCTGTGGCTCATAATTAAAAACATCCCATCCTGGAAAGAACACAAATAAAGTTGCATCTATTTTAATATTATGTAATAAGCCTCTTGGTTTCTTAAAATAATGATAATTAATTCTGTGATCTGTCCTGTGTATCCAATTTAAATTGGTCCTCAATCTCAAAAATAAAACTTTTGGGAAAAAGTGTTGTTAATATAAATCATAATCCACACAGTAAAATATTGTGTGTACTCTACCTCAATGAACAATTTAATAAGTAAAGAAATAGAGAATGGAAAGCAAACCCCCAGTAGAATTAAAATCAATCCATGTGTAATGAATGATGCAAAGAGAAATTATCACTGGCAAATGCCACAGTTCTTAGTCAAGTATCACTAATGTATGATAAGATTGTTTACAATTCTATTGTGAGCAATAGGTAATTTTTGTAACTTCAATGGACCCTCCTAGAAGGTATATAGTAATCACAGATGAGAAATATAAACATTTGTGATGCTTCTTTTTTAAAATATATTTTAATTGAAATTCAATTGTACATTTTCCCCTTTCCTTTTCTCCCTCCAGCCCATCCTAGCCATCTTTTTTCAAAACCCTTCCATGTTCCTCCTATTCTTAATTTTATAGCCCTTCTTTCTTAGATTATTGACGTTACATATATGTATATGTATAATTATATATAAATAAAACTTGTAAAACTTTTGACATTTGTGAGTATATGATTTCAATAAGCAGGCTTATCCCTGAGAGAGGCTAAATCTCATTCTTGTAAATGTCATTAGTTGCCTGCATCTCTTTGTCTAGGGGTCGGACCCCACAAAATTTCCCCCTTTTACATTAATATGTCCATTTCTAATGCCATTTTCTTTTGTTTATATGGCCATCACTAGGGTTCACTCAACAGGATAGAAATCATGCCTGGTACTAGAAACCAGGCTAACATCCTCTGGCTAGTGAGGTCATGAACCTTAGAAAAGAATCTACTTCCTCTACTTTGCTAGATTAGCATCAATTCCTTATTGCATTCTAAATTGTATTCTTATACCCACAGGTGAGTTTAGCTACCATCCCTCATCAAAGAAGCCTCTTGTAGCAAATAAAGAATGTGACAGAAAACAGCTGGACAAAATGCAGAAGTCATTGGAATATACGCCTCAATAAATGTATCTGCATTATGACTCCCGAATCTAAGGCCCAGGGAACTATATGAAAAAGAGGGTAGGAGGATTTTAATAGCCAGAATACCAAGGAGTCTGTTGTGAAACAGTTTCTATTAGGAATAGCTGCTTTAAGAAAATGAGAAATAGAAAATGGGCATTGAACAAACCTATAAGATAATATTTCAGGCAAATGTTAAAGATTAGCTAGACCAGCAACTAGAAATAACAATAACAGATGCACTAAAATTGAATATACATTATTTCTGGGATTTCAAAATAAAGGGACAAACTGAATTACATCTCTAAGTACCATTGTGTAAAGTGAAAATGACTAGCATTTATTCCTTTAATTTACTGTTGTCATGAAAGAAGAAATAGTTGTAGATTAGTCCATATTTAAGTAGAGTAAAGATTAATGGAAGTTCTAATAAAGATGATTTTAGAATACATAAAGAAATTTAAAGGACAATTAGAAAACTTGAACAAAATCTTTAGATTAGAGTACTATATAAATGTTCATATCTTGACTTTTACTGCTCTAATGTCACAGATGATGTTAGCTTTTAGTGGATATAATAATAATTGTGCAATTTTTATGTAATGATCTGAAGGTTATTACAAAATTAGAAGTTACAAAAAGAACAACACATGTCTGTTCTATTACACATTTATTACCACTTTAAAATATTATTATATATATAAAATATATAAATGAATGATTATATAAATATTACATACTACGTTTATTTTGTGTTGCTTTATGTATATGTTTTTAAAGCAAATTACTTAGTAATGAACAACCAATTATAAGGATCTGTACTCTCTATAGAATTATAACCAAAGCATCCAAATGATAATAATAATTTATTCATCAGGTGCATGTGTTATACTTAATCAATATATACTCAAAATAAGTTTTAATTTTAGTTTTAAGAATCATATGAGGCAAGTGGCATTGCTGTTCACATTTTATAGGCAACATAATCAAGATTGAGTGATTATAAATCATTGATCCAGAGGTCACATTAAGTAGTCTTCTTGAGTATATGCACCAAATTCTGACTGTAATTACTGTTCTTGAGTTTCAATAATCCTGAACTAATTACACTGATTCTAAGTAAATGAATAATCACCAAAAAGAAAAAGAAAAACAGCATACATTTTTATATTTCTATTTCCTGTTACATAAATTATTAGAATACTTGAAACCTCTAAACGTACATTAGTAAGAACAAATAATTAAATACTGGATGGTTCTTAACGTTGTATCAAGACATAGTGTCTTCTAGATTCTAGAACCAGAGTATAAATAGTTTGGATATTCCAATTTGTCATTAAGAAAAATAATAAAATTATAACAAAATTCATCTCACTAGAGAAGTGAGTTATTTATTATTTAATCTTTCTTTTATTTGCATGAAAATTAGGATTTGGGGCTGGTTAAACTTGGACTATCAATAGGCATTCAATTCAAATTACATGTAAGGAGTGACATTGAAGGAAAAAACATGTTTGATAAATGTTACTGGGAAATACTTTTTTATGGTTAAAGAATGGCAAACGTTCTTGAAAAAGCCATCTCTTTTAAGAAAAAAAAATCCTTGAAAAGAATAAAGAACCAAACAAGTAAAAACATTCCTGCAGATAAAAACCAGAAATTTCATTGGGGGAAGGGAGATCCTGTTCTGTTTTTGCAGTTTGGCAGCTGTCAACATCTCAAAATATCATCTCACCCAAACTGTTGAAAGAAAAGAACCCTTTGATTTTCCCCTTGAGATGCTGAGACTGAAAATGAAATCTTTGTAGTCTCAGATCTATCTCAGACAATATACCCTCTTTATTTTCTAGTTGGCAGAAACATGTAATTCCTAAGTACTTAATTAAATGAGTTTTATCATTTTAACTTGATTTCAAAAGGAAAAAGGGGGTAAAATAAATCTCTGACATGCTTTTTCCTTTATTACCAATCTTAAGAGACTAAACAGCATACTTCTTGCATCATTAATAATGTAAATTAGTTTTTGTTTGTGTCTCACATAAGGCTATAATTAGAAGTAAATATTTAATGCCCAGATCAGAAAATCAAATCTAAGTCCCAGAAATTGTGTTCTCTAAGTATAGGAAGTTAATTTGAGAAAGAGTGTATGTACAGAAATTTTCATTTAATCTTTCTTCCTTTTTCGTCACTACCAGTAGATTATAATGTAATTATTTATTAAATAGCAGTGTTTTTATATTTTCTCCTTCAATCTTTAGGGATATAAACAGCATTAAATATTATACATTTAAAGTTATAAACTGTAATTGGATATTCATATAAACATTGCATCTATGTTTTCAATTTAATATTATGTGAATACCTATATGTATTAATATTAATTTCTAATTGTTTGAAGTATTTATTGATCTGTTAAATATGCAAAAATGTTTGTTTCTTAATCAGAAATCCTTAGGTATGGTAGTTTTATTTTAGTAGCTAGATAGAAACTGTCTATCGAAAATAATTATTTATTACCTAATCATTATTGCTTGACTGTATTTTCCAAATTACTCCAAACTCACTTTTTGTTTCTTCTTTCTTCCTTCTGTCAACTACCACCTTAGGAATACAATGCAGGGTCTTCCATATGTTAGGCATATGATTTACTTCTGCCAGATTCCTGTTTACTTTTCACAAAGAATGGTATGTAAATATAAAATAGGAATTCTCAACGGAATTTATCACTTTAAATAAGGGTTAATATCAAACCTTTAGTAATTATTGAGATTAAAATATGCTAAACACACAATTAACTTTTTTTTTTTTAATTTTATTAACTTGAGTATTTCTTATGTACATTTCGAGTGTTATTCCCTTTCCTGGTTTCAGACAAAATCCCTTCCTCCCCTTCCTATGGGTGTTTCCTCCCACCCTCCCCCCATTGCCGCCTTCCCCCCAACAGTCTAGTTCACTGTGGGTTCAGTCTTAGCAGGACCCAGGGCTTCCCCTTCCACTGGTGCTCTTACTAAGATATTCATTGCTACCTATGAGGTCAGAGTCCAGGGTCAGTCCATGTATAGTCTTTTAGGTAGTGGTTTAGTCCCTGGAAGCTCTGGTTGCTTGGCATTGTTGTACATATGGGGGGTCTCAAGCCCTTCAAGCTCTTCCAGTTCTTTCTCTGATTCCTTCAACGGGGTCCCGTTCTCAGTTCAGTGGTTTGCTGGGCATTCGCCTCTGTATTTGCTGTATTCTGGCTGTGTCTCTCAGGATCGATCTACATCCGCTCCTGTCGGTCTGCACTTCTTTTTCATCCATCTTGTCTAATTGGGTGGCTCTATATGTATGGGCCACATGTGGGCAGGCTCTGAATGGGTGTTCCTTCAGTCTCTGTTTTAATCTTTGCCTCTTCTCTTCCCTGCCAAGGGTATTCTTGTTCCTTTTTAAAGAAGGAGTGAAGCCTTCACATTTTGATCATCCGTCTTGAGTTTCAATTAACTTTTAACTGTCTACTGAGCACTTTATTCCAATGTTTGAAAAAGTGAAAAGAAAAAATTATATTGTGCTGAAATCTGATAATGAAAGCAATGATAATAATATCTTCTCTTATACTTGTAATGATGATCACTTCTATATCTTTGCTGTGAGGATTGGAGGGGTGCTATTACTGCTTCAGCATACTAAATTCAATGATGTAGGATATATTGTTGAATTTGATCACCAAGAATTCCAGACTTTATATTATTGACACTCCTTACATACTGTCTGTAATCACTGAACATGAGTTTACCTATTCATCAATCGTACACAGAATCTCCTTTTCAATGAAGACCTGTTCAGTCTTGTCATGTGCTAAAAACTATTTCATTAGATATGAGCTAATATCATACAGAAATATAGATACACTGAAATATAAATTCTGTTTTTGAAAATGGAGATTTCTTTCACATCAGACATCACAAATGAACTTGGAAGAAATGAGCCAAAGAGAAATAAGGCAGGCACAGACAAGGAAATACCATGTGATCCCATTTTTAATGGACAATCTATACATTTAGAACTAATAAGAGAGAAGAATAATGGTTACTAGAGACTTGAAAAGAGGGCTGGATGTGAAACATATAGATACAGAAAAGATCTTAAAGATTCAGCTATACAGAAGAAATAAGGTTTGGTTATGAGTTGCACATAATTAAAATTATACATAACAATGTAATATATATATATCATACATAACTATGCAATATATGTATATATATTTATATATAATTTTCTTTTTTATTGGATAGTTTATGGATTTACATTTCAAATGTTAATTTCCTTTCCCAGTTCCTCCCTCTCCCATTCCCCCTCCCTCTGCTTCTATCAGGATACTACCCCTCCCACCCACCCACTCCCACCTCAACATCCTGGCATTCCATTACACTGGGGAAACTAGCCTTCACAAAACTAAGAGTTTCTCTTCCTATTGAGGCAAGACAATGTTATCCACTGCTACATATGAGGCTGGAGCCATGGGTCCACTGCCCCAACCCGCGTGTGCTCTTTGGGTGGTGGTTTAGGCCCTTGGGGCCCTGGGTGGTCTGGACAGTTGATATTGTTGTTCTTCATGTGGGGTTGCAAACTCCTTCAGCTCCTTCAGTCCTTTCTCCTCCCCCTGCTCAGTCTGATGGTTAGCTGTAAGCATCTTAATCTGTATTCTTACGGCTCTTACACAGTCTCTCAGGAGAAATCCGTGTCAGGCTCCTATAAGCAAGCACTTCTTGGCATCAGCAATAGTGGCTGGGATTGGCGGCTGCATTTGGGCTGGATCCTCATGTGGAGCAGTCTTTGGATGGCCTTTCCTTCAGACTCTGCTCCACTCTTTGTCCATATATTTCCTCCCCTGAGTATTTTGTTTCCCTTTCTATGAAGGACTGATGCACCACATTTTGGTCTTATCTTAAGCTTCATATGGACTGTCAATTGTATCTTGGATAATCCAAACTTTTGGACTAATATCCACTTATCAGTGAATACATACCATGTGTGTTCTTTTATGACTGGGTTACCACACTCAGGATGATATTTTCTAATTCCGTTCATTGGAATTAGAAATTCCAAAGAATTTCATGTAGTCATTGGTTTAATCCATTCCTCTGTTCAAGGATATCTGGGTTCTTTCCAGATTCTGGCTATTATAAATAAGGCTGCTATGAACATAGTGGAGCATGTGTCCTTGTTATATGTTGGAGTATATTTTGGGCATATGACCAAGAGTGGTACAGCTGAGTGTTTAGGTAGTACTATGTCAAATTTTCTAAGGACCACAGACTGATTGCCAGAGTAGTGGTATCAACTTGTAATGTCACTAATAACGGAGTGTTCCTCTTTCTCCACATCCTCACCAACATGTGCTGTCACCTGAGTTTTTGATCTTAGCCATTCTGATTGGTATGAGGTGGAATCCCATGGTTGTTTTGATTTGCATTTCCCTGAAGACTAAGGGTGTTGAACATTTCCTTAGGTGCTTCACAGCCTTTCGATATTCCTTAGTTGAGAATTCTTTGTTTAGCTCTGTATCTCATTTTTATAGGATTATTTCATTCTCTTGACTCTGACTTTTTGAATTCTCTCTCTCTCTCTCTCTCTCTCTCTATATATATATATATATATATATATATATATATATCATATATTCATATGATATTAGCCCTCTTTTGTATGTAGGATTGGTAAAGATCTTTTCCCAATCTGTTTGTTGCCAGTCTTTCCTACTAACAGTGTCCTTTACTTTACAGAAGACTTGCAATTTATTAGGTCCCATTTGTCTGTTCTTGGCCTCAGAGCATAAGCCATTGGTATTCTGTCCAGGAAAATTTTCCCTGTGCCTATGGTTGAACCAGTGCCAGTTTTGAAGATGCTGTCTCTTTTCCACTGGATGGTTTTAGCTCCTTTTTCAAAGATCAAGTGACCACTGGTGTGCGGTTTCATTTCTGGGTCTTCAATTCTATTCTATTGATCTACCTGCCTATCTCTGCACCAATACCATACATGTTTTTTTTCTTTTTTTTTTTTTTTTATTATTGCTCTGTAATACACTTTAAGATCAGGAATGGTGATTTCCCCCAGAAGTTCTTTTATTGTTGAGAACAGTTTTTGCTATCCTGGGTTAATTGTTATTCCAAATAATTGTGCAAATTGCCATGTCTAACTCTATGAAGAATTGAGTTGGAATTTTGATGGAATTGCTTTGAATCTGTAAATTGCTTTTGACAAGATGGCCTTTTTTACAATATTAATCCTGCCAATCCATGACCATGAGAGATCTTTCTTTCTTCTGAGCTCTTCTTTGACTTTTTGTTCTTCAGAGACTTGAAGTTCTTGTCATAGAGGTCTTTTACTTGCTTGGATAGAGTTACATGATTATATTTCATATTATTTGTGAAGGGTGATGTTTCCCTAGTTTCTTTTTCACCCTGTTTATCTTTTGAGTAGAGTAAGGCTACTGATTGGTTTGAGTTAATTTTATATCCAGCCACTTTCCTGAAGTTGTTTATCAGGTTTAGGAGTCTTCTGGAGGAATTTGTGGGGTCATTTAAGTATACTATCATATCATATCAAATAGTGATTATTGACTTCTTCCTTTCCAATTTGTATCCCTTTGACCTACTTTTGTTCGGGCCAGAACTTGAGTACTATATTAAAGCATAAAGAGAGAGTGGGCAGCCTTGTCTAGTCCCTGATTTTAGTGGGATTGCTTCAAATTTCTTGCCATTTAGTTTGATGTTGGCTATTGGCTTGCTGTATATTGCTTTAACTATGTTTACATATAGGTTTTGGATTCCTGTTTTTTCCAAATCTTTTATCATGAAGTAGTACATAGTTTTGTCAAATGCTTTTACAGCATCTAAAAAGATGATCATGTGGGTTTTTTCTTAAATTTGTTTATATAATGTATTACATTGATGGATTTCCCTATATTGAGCCATCCCTGTATCACTGTAATGAAGCCTACTTGATCAGGTTGAATGATTTTTTGATGTCTTCTTGGAATCAGTTTGTCAGAATTTTATTGAGTATTTTTGCATCAATATTCACGAGGGAAATTGTTCTGTAGTTTTCTTTTTTTGTGGGATCTTTGTGTGGTTTCGGTATAAACTTAATTGCAGCTTCAACGAACAAATTTGGTATTATTCCTTCTGTTTCTATTTTAAGGGATAGTTAAAAGATTATTGGTAATAGATTTTCTTTGAAGATTTGATAGAATTCTGCACTAAACACTTGAGGTCCTGGGCTTTTGTTGGTTAGGAGACTTTTAATGACTACTTCTATTTCTTTAGGCATTATGGGACTGTTTATATGATTTATCTGATCCTGATTTAACTTTCATCCAGATTTTCCAATTTTGTTCAGTATAGGCTTTTGTAATAGTATCTGATGTTTTGTTTGTTTGTTTGTTTGTTTGATTTCCTCAGTTTCTGTTTTTATGTCTCCCTTTTCATTTCTGATTGTGTGAATTTGGATACTCTCTCTGGGCCCTCTGGTTAGTCTGGCTAAGGAATTATCTATATTGTTGATTTTCTCAAAGAACCAGTTCATGGTTTCATTGGTTCTTTGTTCAGTTCTTTTTGTTTCTACTTGGCTGATTTCAGCCATGAGTTTGATTATTTCCTGCCATCCACTTCTCTTGGGTGTATTTGCTTCTTTTTGTTCTAGAGCTTTCAGATGTGCTGTCAAGCTGCTAGTGTATGCACTCTTCAAGTTCTTTTTGGAGTCACTCAGTGCTATGAGTTTTCCTTTTAGCACTACTTTTATTGTGTCCCATAATGTTGGGTATGCTGTGCCTTCATTTTGTTAAATTCTAAAATGTCTTTAATTTCTTTCTTTCTTGACTATTTATCATTGAGTAGAACATTGTAGAGTTTCCATGTGTATGTGGGCTTTCTTTTGTTCTTTTTTTATTTTAGAATAGGGTTTATTCAGGGCATGAGAAGGGTAATTAAGAGAGTAGTGGGGGCAGAGGGAGAGAGAAAGAGAAAGAGAGAGAGAGAGAGAGAGAGAGAGAGAGAGAAGAGAAGAGAAGAGAAGAGAAGAGAAGAGAAGAGAAGAGAAGAGAAGAGAAGAAGAAGAGTAGAGGCTGGCCATGAGCATGTGTAAGAAGTAGAGAGAGGAAATGGGAAGGAAGGGACAAAGGTGAAGAGGGGAAGAACAAGAAAGCAAGAGGGAGCAAGAGAGAACAAGAGAGCAAGAGCTTATTTGAGCTTTCTGTGTTTTGTTGTTATTGAAGACAAGCCTTAGTCTGCCATGATCTGACAGGATGCATGGGATTATTTTAATATTCTTGCATCTGTTGAGGCTTATTTTGTGACCGATTATATGGTCAGTTTTGGAGAAGGTACCATGAGGTGGTGAGAAGAAGGTACATTCTTTTGTTTTACGATAAGAACTTCTATAGATATCTGTTAAATCCATTTGGTTCATAACTTCTGTTATTTTCACTGTGTGTCTGTTTTGTGTTTGTTTCCATGATTTGTCCATTGATGAGACTTGGGTATTGAAGTCTCCCATTATTATTATGTGTGGTGCAATATATTCTTTGAGCTTTAGTAAAATTTCTTTTATGAATGTGGGTGCCCTTGCATTTGCAGCATAGACATTCAGACTTGAGCATTCATCTTGGTAGATTTTTCCTTTGATGAATAGGAAGTGTCCTTCCTTATCTATTTTGGTAACTTTTGTTTGGAAGTTGATTTTATTCAATATTAGAATGGCTAGTACAACTTGTTTCTTGGTACCATTTGCTTGTAAAAGTTTTTCCCAGCCTTTTATTCTGAGAAAGTGCCTGTCTTTGTCACTGAGGTGTGTTTCCTCTATGCAGCAAAATGTTGGGTTCTCTTTATGTATCCAGTTTCTTAGTCTATGTCCTTTTATTGGGGATTTGATTTGATTGATGTTAAGAGATATTAAGAACCAATGATTGTTGTTTCAATTACTTTTGTTGTTAGAAGTGGAATTATGTTTTTGTGGCTATCTTCTTTTGGGTTTGGTGAAAGATTATTTTTTTTTGCTTTTTGTAGGGTGTAGTTTACATTTTTTTTGTTGGAGTTTTCCATCTATTATCCTTTATATGGCTGTATTTATAGAAAGAGTTTGCAAAAATTTGGTTTTGTCATGGAATATCTTGGTTTCTCCATATTTGTTAATTAAGAATGTTGCTGGATATAGTAGCCTGGGCTGACATTTGTGTTCTCTTAGCGTCTATATGACATCTGCCTAGGATTTCCTATCTTTTCTACTCTCTATTGAGAATTCTGATGTAATTCTCCTGATCTCTTTCCTAGGTTTTCTATCTCCAGGCCTGTCTTTCTTTGTGCTTGCTTTATTTTTTTTCTATTTCCATTTTTAGATCTTGGAGAGCTTTGTTCTTTTTTTTTCACCTGTTTGGTTCTATTTTCCTGTAATTCTTTAAGGGATTTTTGTGTTTCCTCTTTATGGGGTTCTTCGTGTTTACCCGTGTTGTCCTGTATTTCTTTAAGGGGTTTATTTATGTCCTTTATAAAGTACTCTATCATCATCATGAGATGTGATTGTAAATCCAAATCTTGCTTTTATAGTGTATTGGGGTATCCAAGACTTGCTGTGGTAGGAGAACTGCATTCTTATGATGCCAAGTAGCCTTGCTTTCTGTTGCCTATGTTCTTGTACTTGCCTCTTGCCATCTTGTTATCTATGGTCTTAGTTGGTCTTGCTGTCTCTGACTGGAACTTGTCCCTCCCATGGGCCTGTGATCTTAGGAGTGAGAGCTCTCCTGGGGAGACCAGCTTTCTCTGGGAAGGATTTGTGTCCAGAGGGCTGTGGGACAGCCTTAGCTCTGGGCACAGATGGAGACCAGAAGGATCCTGTCCCAGTCTGCTCTGTGGTTCCTATGCCCTGTGTGATTCTGGAGGATCCTTCTTTGGACAGTTAGTAGAGCAAAAGTGGGTTCTCACCTATGATCTTAGGAGTGAGAGCACCCCTGGGAGACCAGTTCTCTCCAGGCAAGATATGGATATGGAGGGCTGTGGGACAACCTTAGCTCCAGGGCACAGATAGAAACCTTCCACCTTATTTCTTAAGTCAGGTCCTCTCTGTCAAATCCAGATCTTGCTCAAATACCTAGTCTTGGTAGTTACTTTGCTGTAGGGCTTCCCTGTGTCCACCTTCCAAAGTTAGAAGGGTTTTCAAACCTTCTTGGCATTTTACATGGGTTTTTAGGAGACTCATCTTCCCAGCCCAGATTTCAAAAACTTAAGATGTAGATTCTTCTATTCTGCTCTCATATAGATTGAGCCTGAGACATTTCAAAAGACCATTTTCATGCTCATTATCTCATTAGATGCTCATAGGATTCCTCTGAATGAAAAGGGCCAGAATTATAAGTGGTAAGTAGGAGAATACAAAACAGATAACCAGAATCTGTGATTCCTTGTCATGTTCTCTCTACTGTAACAGTGGTCTTAACATATCTTTTTGTTCAGTGTTCAAATAAAATGTTTTAAGTAATGCCCCAATAAATAAGAGATAAGCAGATATATTTGTTTGAAGATGGATTTGAACATTCAGAAACATGACTTATTTTTTGTCTATTTATTTTACAGCTTTAAGGATCTTCCTCAAAACATCATATTGTCTATGACAACCACTACAGAGTGCTCTGATCCAGTATAACACGCCATTTCTTAATATTGACTTAACTGTTTAATAATCAGTTGCATGGTCTCATTTAACTTATTTAATTCATTAATAGTCACTTCACTTCAAAGTAACTTCATTGAGATTATTTGTAGCTTTTTAATAATTATAGTTTAAAGAACTATTTACCATCATTGGACAATGTGTTCAGATATTCAATAAGAAATACTAAGTTGATATATAAAAAATAAGTAAATTGTTGAAAAATTGTAAAATTGATTGCTTCATATGTTACTATTAAAATATATTACTAAAAAGTTCTAATTTAAAGTTTTGATTTATGTAATTCTATATGTGAATAATAAAAAATTAAACCATGTTTTGGTAAGAACACTCTTAACATTGTGCAAAAGAATTTTATTTAGAAGGGAATAGTCTAAATTCAGAAACTTAAAATTTAATTTCAATTTTTAAATTTAAACTTGTTAAGTCTAAATAGTAAATGGAAAACAAAGATATAAGACGTCTACTGAAGTACAATATATTTTTAGTAAGCCAGGATAAACAGAAAAGTAGTTGTCTTCTGGATGGAAGGGGGTTTTGTATTTAAAGTAACATCTTTTTCCTTAAGGAACACGACTTGACTATTTGAAAAGAGAAAAATCAAGATAAACCAAACATAAAACTATAAAGTTGTACAATATCTGAATGGATCATGAGGTTTTAGAAGAAAAATCCTAGAAAATTATAAATAAATAAAATAAATTATTTAATATGTTATTTAAAGATTTTCCTTGTTGTGTTTAATTTTAAAAAAAATGCTCTTTCTTGGGAGTTCCCTCTAATCTCCCAGCTAAGTTCCAAGAACAGCTACCACCATGGACTGTCTCTCTCAGCCCAGCCAGATGCCAGCTGGCATTTTTCCAAGAACACTGCCCATTCCTCTGACTGGGTTTGCCAAGCTGCCAACAACTGTCCTTCCCCAAAATGCTGGGAGCTGCTCTTTGCACTACCTGCTAACTGCCCCAGCTGCCTGCTCTCTTCTCCTGTCCCCTTTAGCTTGGAGGAAGAAGAATGCTTGAGATTTTTATCATTTTAAAACCGACCAGATAACCCAACAGCTGAGTTTAAATGTTCTTCTCCTACTATTAACAGTACCTTTTCCATGCTCCTTTGCCTCTGCCACATAGGTCCACCAAGCGACCAAAGCAAGAGGCTCCCAGGACCCAAGTGGGATGACAGTAGCTGAAATACCCAATGAAGGGGAAGAGAAAGCCTGTAAAGACCATATCCAGACGTTAGACACAGTCCCTGTTGAGGGATAAGGCCACCTTCCCTAACTCAAAAATATTAACCCAAAATTGCTCCTGTCTAAAGGAAATGCAGGGACAAAGAGTGGAGCAGAGACTGAAGGAAAGACTATCCAGAGACTGCCCACGTAGGGATCATCCCATATGCAGACAACAAACACTATTGCTGATACCAAGAAACTCTTGCTGACAGGAGTCTGGTATTGCTGGCGCCTGAGAGGCTCTGCCAGAGCCTGACCAATGCAGATTAGGATTCTTGCAGCCAACCATTGGACTGAGCATAGGAACCCCAATGGAGGAGTTAGAGGAAGGACTGAAGGAGCTTAAGGAGTTTGAAACCCCGTAGGAAGAACCACATTGTCAACCAACCAGATCCCCAGAGTATCTGGCATCAGTAGGAGGGGAGACCCTTCCTTCTGTGGAGGCTTGATGCCCCAGAATGGGGGAATGCTAGGGCAATGAGGTGGGAGTGCGTAGGTGGTTGGGTGGAGGAACACTCACATAGAAGCATGGGGAAGGGGATAGGAGGTTTGTGGAGGGGAAACTGGGAAGGGGTTACATGAAATGTAAATAAATAAAATAAGCAATAAAAGAAAGAAAGGAAGGAAGGAAAGGAAAGTAGGAAGGAAGGGAAGGGAAGAGAAGGGAGAGGAAGGGAAGGAAGGAAGGAAAGAAGGAAGGAAGGAAGGAAGGACGAATGGAAGGAAGGAAGGAAGGAAGGAAGGAAGGAAGGAAGGAAGGAAGGAAGGAAGGAAGACAGAGAGACAGACAAGAGGGGACCTGGCTTAATTAAATCTCCAGGTACAATCCAGGAGTTCTTGATTCCTGATTCACAAACAAACAAACAAACAAACATCACACAAACACTTCATTGTGTTAGTTGTCCACCACTATATGGGGCTCAAATGAGGAAGTTACAAAATTTCCTTGGTCTAGCTCTTCAACCTGGTTCCCTTCTAGGATTTTAATATTCCTATGAACTCCTGAGGTCTCAATTTAGTATCATAAGCCAGAGTGTTTCCAGTTACACTTCTAGAAATAACTGATTTATCATTCTGTGCAGGGTGGGTGGTACCTAAGAGATCGTACAGTTTCAGGATTCACTTAAGAGCTGTAGACACCCTTCTCTCTTAAAGTTGGATTAAAATCTCCTTGTAAAATTGATTTGCTTAAGAAGAAAAAACCACAACTGGGCAAAACACTATTTCTTGTGTGACAGACTTTTCATGGGGACACACAACAGAAATCTACTTGCCCCCTAAAAGGAATTCATCCCAGATCAAAGTAAGTATTGTGCCAAGGCCAATGATTTAAAAAACAAATAAACAAAAGTCAGAGTTCCTAAAAGAAGTACAGTTGCGTAATTCCTTGCAAAGAACAAGGATATCTCAGTAAACAGCACCTCCATCACCAGAATGTCATCCAAGCCTGAATGATTACTCCAGAAAACTCTGAAACGTTGGATCAATGCATACTCAACCTGGGAGCTTGGCATACAGGTTATAGCAGTTCGTTCATTCATTCATTCATTCATTCATTCATTCATTCATTCATATTTATATCTTTTATTTTGGCTGGCCAGAGTTTTTGTTCCCGGGAACTGTTTATTCCTTTTTTACTTTCTATTTTCCTCCCCCTCCTTTCCCTTCCCCTCCCCTTCCTTCCCTTCTTTTCCCTTCCCTTCTTTTCCCTCCTTTCCCTTCCCTCCCTTACTCTCTCCCCTCTTTTCCCCTTGTCACTCCTCTTTTAACTTCTTGGCAGGGACCCCAAAGAATCTTCCAAGTTTCCCTCTCTCCTATTCTCCTCCTTTCCTCATCTCTCCTCTCTTCCCCTCCCCTCTTCTCTCCTCTCTTCTCCTCTCCTTCTCTACTCACCTCCTCTACCTTCTTTCTATTTTAACTGTTAGACAGAGTCCAAAAGTCATCCCCCTTCTATTTTCCAGTGAATGTTTTAATTTGAATGGAAAAATGCAATTAGGAGTAAACGGTCAGACAACACTGCTTTAGAAAACTAAAAGTAACAGAATAAGTTAGAGTAGGGTGGTTTCAATAGTAAATGACTTTGTACTAATGTTATACTAATTGTTACTTTCTGGTATATTAAGAATTTTTGGAGAAAAAAATGAGTGCCTCAATTATTTACACATAAGTGTTAAACCATAAAAAGTTTTGTCATTTTCTTCTATAAATAAAGGAAATTATAAGACCTTTTAGCCATTATGTTTGATTTATATTTTAGATGTGATGTTATTTGATCAAATCTGCCCCTGGTCCCTTTCCTACAGTTACTTGTATATCCTCATACTTCTAACTCCTAATTCCACGTGCTCTGTGTCCACATAGTAGCCCCAATCTACTTGGCGTTATCTGTATATGCATTGATATAGAATCATCTACTAGAACATGACCAGCTTCTCAGGTGCTATCTCCCTGTAAAAAGGCAATTTGTCATCCAAAGCAGTCATCAACAGCCAATAATAATTCTTCATTCAGTACTCAGACTTCATAAGTAACTTTTCCATCAACACTGGAATTTTGTCTGATTTAATCAGATACAGGTTAGACCCATGCAGTCGCAGCCACTGGAAATCCCGCTCTCCAACCTCCCTGTCATATTTAATAAATTCTATTTCACAGCAAATACTCAATACCTCCTGCTCTTACAATCTCTCCATAATTTTTTCTTCAGTGGTTCCTAGAGGAAAGAGGAGATATGATATAGACATCCTATTCACTGTTTCTTTTTCTCTGCACCTTGACCAGTTGATAGTTCATTAATCACTATCATATTGCAAATACAGTCATCTGTCACGAGGACTGAGAGAGACATTAATATATGAATATAAAGAAGAGAACTTGAGGATGGACTATTGGGATGGTTGTGTGTTGTGGTTTGCCCTGGAGTTCTTTGTATTTTGACGCTAATTCTACTGCCCCAAGGATGGCTGCCTAATCAAGTACTCAGGACTCAGTTGACTTCACCAGAACCTTCTCCCCATTTAATTTATAAAATACAGGTGAGGGCAGGTACAGGATAGAAGGAGGCCTGTCATTGGACGAGAAGGAAGGATGGGCGGGAGAAAAGTTTGAAGGAAAGAGGTGGAGACTGGAACGGACACAGGAAGAGACAGGAGGGACAAAGAGGGTAGTCTCAGTGGAGAGAAAATGGAAGCTGATGTTAAGATTCCATGCTGTACCCTTATAGGTAGTTATTAATGTTCTTAAGGGATGGATGTGTACTGGGCTTTGTATGTTTAGGTGGGCAATTATATCTTATCAATTGAGTCAAAGGTTATTGTGTTGTGTGTTCTTTTATGTGATGGTTTGAGTGTAGGAAAATGTGTGGCAGCTAGAGACACTGGGCCGCCACAGAATTGGGATGTGTGTTTCTGGCATGGAAACCTGCTTTGGGAACGAAATAGGTAGAGAGATTGCTGCTGGGCTCAGAGGGCTCCATGGGATAGAGCAAAGTGGGTGAGAGGCTTTGCTGACTGAGAATTAAGATATCCAGCAGATATCTTGGGGGCACTGCAGTATAGACCTAGTGGGGGATAAAAGACAACATTTTTATTTTTTTTTTAATATTTGTACAACAACAAACAGCTGTGGTTAAAAACACAGAACGAGTATTTGATTCTTTGTATATTCATAGTGGCCCACAACCATTTTTAACTCAAGTTCCAAGGGTGCACAAGCACCTGGGTATATTTTTGGTACACAGACATACATTCAGGCAAAACATGCGTGCACATAAAATAAGATTGTAAAAACGAACTTAGGAAGCAGTTTGTTACTATTGTTTATTTAGCAGAACTAGAGTAATAGATTCTTTCCTAGGGCCTATGACCTAGCAACTAAGGTTTGGTGGGGGGGGTGGGCTCAGTCAAAATGTACTAGGAATGAGTGGGATTTTTTTTTGTGGCTCAGTCCTTAAATCTATTCAGAAAGTGGTTGGTTATTCCCATAACAATTATGTCTCTATTGTACGAGTAGGGGTATCTTACCTGACCAGTCATTATTAAACCTTTCATGGGTCATAGCTAAGGAAGATTTTTGATAACTTTTCTACACTAATATTGTCTAAGGAACTTTAAAGCACTATTAACTGCCAGCCAGTAGGAATGGTCCATAGCAGCTATTTTATATATATATTTTTTCATTTTTTATTGGATAGTTTATGTATTTATATTTCAAATGTTATCCCCTTTCCAGGTTCCTTCCTCTCCCATCCCATGTGTCCTTGCTTCTATGAGGATGCTCCCTTTCTCACCCACCCACTGACATTCCCCTACACTGGGGAAACGAGTATTCACAGAACCAATGGCTTTTTCTATGGAGACCAGACAACGCTGTCCTCTGCACAGCAGCTATATTTATCTATGTTCTATAACTCATGGTGTAGTATCTTCAGCAGTACGGTCTTATCATTAATTTGTGGTGAGTAACAGAGCAATATTAATAGCTTGTAATGTTTGAGGAGAAACTATGAGACCTTACTGACCAGAAACTACACAAGAGGAAGCTAATGACCCACACTGACCTTTCATGTGACTGTCTATAGTGTCTTAGAGAGGCATTGTCCTCCCATTATAGGGTGTCTTAGTTAGGGTTTACTTTGTGAACAGACACCATGACCAAGGCAAGTTTTATAAGGACAACATTTAATTGGGGCTGGCTTACAGGTTCAGAGATTCAGTCCATTATCATCAAGGTAAAGTATGGCAGCATCTAAACAGGTACAGTGCAGGAGGAACTGAGAGTTTTACATCTTCATCTGCAGGTCACTAGGAGACAAATGACTTCCGGGCAGCTAAGATAAGTGTCTTTAAGCCGATACACCTACTTCATCGAGGCCATACCCATAATAGTGCCACTCGCTGGACCAATCATATTCAAACTATCCCATTCCACTCCATGGTCCACATGGGCTTGTTCAAACACATGAGTCTATGGGGGGGCCACACCTAGTCATAGCATAAGAAGATACATTTAGTCCAACTTCCAACCCCCCATAGTCTATAGTCAACAATGTTAAAAGTCCAAAGTTTAAAGTCTCTTCTGAGATCCACCCAGTCACTTAATTATAATCCCCAAAGCTAGACAGGAGACAAATTGGGCAAACTCCATATTCTTCATCTCCATGTCTTGTGTCAAAGTGGTCTTCCGATAACTTCTTTTTCATATTTTGACTGCAACAAAGTTCTTTCTCCTGGGCTGGTTCCATTTTCTCTTAGCAGCTTTCCTTGGAAGGTATTCCATGGCTCTAGCATCTTGTACATCTTGGAATCTCCAAGGCAACTTCTTGTTCCAATGTCTGGAATCAACACATGATCTTCTGGGCTCCTCCAAAGGCCTTGCATAACTTCTCCAGCTCTGCCCTCTATTGCACTGTAGACTCTAGTTGATTCCACTCCACTGCTACTGTTCTTGGTGTTCAGTCTATGATACTGGCATCTCCAATATGCTGGGCTCTTCCAATGCAACTAAGCTTCACCAATAGCCTTCATAGGCTCTCTTCATAGTGCCAAGCCTCAACTTCTTTGCATGACACCTCCTTCAGGCCTGGGCAGTAAACTGCAGCTGAGGCTTCATGAATCGCCTCCCTCGGCTTCTCACAGTTCCAAGTCTCAGCTGTTCTTCATGACCCCTTCGTGCCTTCAAAACTAGTACCATTTGGATGACTGTTACATATTGCCAAGTACAGCTGCAGCATGAAGTACAACCTTGGCTATCTGTGGAACACAGTTTCTTTGTTCTCTGAAAACAAAACAAAACAAAACAAAACACTTCCCAGAAGATTTCACCTTTGTGATACTGTTCTCTTAATTACCACTAATTTCTTAGCTACAGCTGAACAGGATCAATTGTCTCAGTAGTTCCTTCTCTTCTTGATTCCAAAGCCAGTGCCACATGGCCAATGCTGCAGAGATTTTTTTACTTGCTGGGACTGGAATATGCCTCCCCCCCTTATTTTATTACCAGTGTTCTGTTTTCCAATCCCCACACTGCCTAAGCTTAGCTGTCCTGGAATTTGCTCAATATATTGATCTTGACCTCAGAGACCTGCATGGCTGTGTCACCTGGGATTAAAAGTGTGTACCTGGATTTTTCTTCACCTAGAATGTGCTCTGTTCCAGTCTGGCCTTGAACTCAGAGTTCTGCTTGGCTTTGTCTCCTGTGACTAAAGGGATGTACTACATACCTGGACCTAAATTTAGCTGGGTGGAATCTTTCCCAAGAGTCCCACTCCCTTAATCTGGTATCTTCTAGAACATAGGATCCAGCTTTATTCTACTTCCTGGTAACCCTTCAATTGAACCCTTGAACCCTATATTTTGTAATTTTCTTTTCTCAACTTGCTCCTTTTCATTAAAACACTCTTCAGAAGAGTGAACTTTAGTAACCACACAACAGAATTTATATGAGGCTGTTTGAGACTTCCTTTTTCAAAGCAATTAATCTAAAAATTTCTTCACTTTAGCCTCAGGCAATCTCTTCAAACAAGGGCAAAAAGAAGCCACATGCTTCACCAAAATACCACAAAACAGTCTCTAGGCCATATACTGAAATTCTTCTACACTGAATCTCTGGTCCAGATCTGCACAGTTCAAATCATTCACAGAAACAAATTCTTCCATATTCTTATTAGAATAGCTCATTCATTCCCACTTAACATATTCCAATGCTTTCCACATCGAAAATCCTCAAATCTACTGTCTTCTCCAAGAAGACCACACTTACTCTAAGAAGGTCACACCTACTCTAAGAAGGTCATACCCCCAAATAGTGCCATACCCTGGGCCAAACATTTCCAAACTAACCCCACTTAATTTCCTTGTATGTGTGTATTTGTATGTAATTTTGGAAAATTGGAAAGCAGTAGGTTTTCAAATAGACTTTTATACATATTTTAGAGTATTTTTAATGTTACTTCTTCCTTTCCATACTATCTCATCTATCTTACCCTCCTACCACAACCCTATTTAATCTTCTTTGTTGCCCTTTCCCACTTTGCACTATCTTTATTCTATTTTTAATGTTTTGAAGTGCCCCATACATTTCTAGCTTCTTGACTCTTATGTGTACTCTTATTTTATACATAACCAAACACTCAAGGCTACCATACACATATGCGAGAGAACATGTAACATTTGTCTTTCTAAGTTTTGGTTACCTCACACATAATGATTATTTTCAACTACATCCATTTACCTACGAACTTTATAACTTCAATTTTCTTGTAGCCAAATAATAATGATAACATATATGTACTACACTTTCATTTTCCATTAATGAGTTCATATGTAATATCTATGTTATTTTCATTCCCTGGCTATTATGAATAGAACAGAAATGAAAATGGATAAGCAAAGATCTATGTAGTATGATATAGAATATCTGTAGTAGGATATCACATAACATAGGATACAGATAGGAATATGCCCATGAGTACTATTGTTAGGTTATATTATTGATTTGTTTATAGATTTCTGAGGAACCTCCACACTGACGCCCATAGGGGATGCACTAATTTGTACTTCCACTAAGAATGACTGAGTATTCCCTTTCCCCAAGTATTTGTTCCCCATTTTTATTTTAATATTAGCTATTTTAACTAAAATAAGATGAAATCTCAAAGTAGTTTTAATATGCATATCCATGACAGGAAAGAATGTTAACATTGAAATTTTTTTCTCAGTCATTTATAGGGTTTTTTATCTCTTTTTGAGAAATATGTTTACTTCAGTATACCATGTTTAAATTGAGCTATTTGTTTTTTTTGTATCTATATTTTTTTAGCTCTTTGCATATTCCATACATGAGTCACCTGTCAGATACATGAGTTACCTCTTCACTTGAATACTGATGTCTTTTCCTATACAGAAACTTTTTAGTTTCATGTCATCCCATATGTGAATTGCTGGCTTTAATGACTGTACTACTTGTGTCCTATTTACAAAATCATTTTCTGTGTCTATGTGTCGAAATTTATTCCTTGCTTTCTACTCTGACTGAACCAAGCCGTCAGGTATTACATTGATGTCTCCAATTCATTTGGAGTTGAGTTTTTATACAGGATGAGACATAAGGATCTAATTTCATTCTTTTACATGTAGCTATATTAAGTTTGAGCTGCAGCATTTTTTTGAAGATTCTGTGTTTTTTCTTCCATGTGTATTTTGGGCCTTTTCTGAAAATAAAAAAGAAAAGGTATTTATTGGAGTATAGGTTTATATTTGGGTCTTCAATTAATGGAATTGATTTCATTAATCAGTGTGCCTAGTTTTATAATAGTATCATGCTGTTTTTATTACTATAACTCTAAAATATAACTTGAAATAATTAATGATGCTTCCATCAGAGTTCTGGTTGTAAGCCTTAACCTTTAACAGCTCCACCATCTCTCTAGCCCCCCACGCAGTGTTTTTATTACTAAGCATTGTCATGGATATGCTGGATGTTTTGTATTTCCATATCAATTTTAAAATTATTCTTTCAATTTCTTGAAAGAATTGCATTGGAAGTTTTGGGGGGAGGAATTTATAGATTGCTTTTGGTAGTATGGCCATTTCACCACCAACAATATACCTAACAACTCATCAGCATGAGAAGTATTTTATCTTTTGGTATCTTTTTCATCTCCTTTCTTCAATATTCTTTTGTTTTTTGTTAGTGGTAGGGTTTTTTTGTTTGTTTGTATGCTTGCTTGAAATAGTGTCTCTCTTAGGTAGCTGTGACTGTCCTGAAACTCATTATGTAGAATAGGCTGGTCTTGAGTTTACAGAGATCAATATGCCTCCATCTCCCAAGTGCTAGAATTAAAGGCATGCATGAATATGCTAGGCTTTCTTCAGTAACCTAAAGTTTTTATTTTACAAATAAATAGTTCACGTCCTTGCTTAGATTTGTTCCAAGACCTTTTTAAAGGCTATTGTGAACAGGATTATGTAAATGTGCATGTTGCTTTTATTTCCTCAGATTAACTGATGAGATGAATGAATGAAGGAATGAATGAATGAGTGAATATATGGCTTGAGATGAAACCAGAAGAGTTTCCTTCTAATAGTCCTTAGGCCTAGGCTGGAAGCTTCTAGTCTCCTCCATACAATCGAATCTTCAGTAAGCCCTAACCTTGAAGGCTTCAGCTTCCAGCCTTTGTCTGCTGTCTCCCAATTTAGGTGTAGAACGTTTCAGCTTCTGGGACTTAGAGATAAATAAACATACTTTTTCTTGTGCTTTCTGAAATGTGGCTGAGTGGCTCAACTCAGCTGTTCTGGCTCAAATTCCTCTCCAAGCTGACTGATTCAAATTGGCTTCTCTCAGAGTCTCATTGAACAATTTTGTTTTGCAAAGACTATCTCTGAATTCCATGACCTGAAATGAGTGCAACTGCACTCATTTAACTGCAAAGAAGTGAACTGCTCAGAACTAAACTGAATTCAGTTCTCTCTCCCTTATTGCTCTATAAGGAACCTCACTTCCCTGTCTGTGCTCATGGGAGTTTGGTGTATTGTATCTCTGACTCATTCTGTCAAAATTTTCTCTGATTTTTGCACTTTTTCTGCCTCTTATTTAGACATCATTGTTTAGTATTAAAGGTGTATACTAATGGTGTGTCTGTACTGCAAAGAGAGGGATCAAGATGTATATTAAAGGCTTGTCTACATTACAGCTGGATTATATCTTTGGATGTGATCTCATGCCAAAACAGCCATGCTGTTAGATTGAATTTCTTTTACAGGATTGTTTGCCTAACTGACTTTGTAAATGGTATAGAGGACATTTTTATTTTAATTTTATTTTTCCTGGATATTTTATGTATTTACAGCTGCATATGTAGCAGAGGATGGCATTGTGCAGTATCAATAGGAGGAAAAGCCCTTGGTCCTGTGAAGGCTCGTTTCACCAAAGTAGGGGAATTCCAGGGCATTGAGGTGGGAGTAGGAGCATCTTCACAGAGACAGGGGAAACTGGGAGGAGTGTGGGAGAGGGGAAAAGGGGGATAACATTTGAAATGTAAATAGAGGACATTTTATAGATGAAGGGTTTTTAATTACTATTTCTATCTCCTTTGCTCTTATGGGTCTCTAAATTATTTCTTTCATTATGATTAAATTTGATAGTATCTATTTCAATATTTATCCATCTTTTGGATTTTTCCAGTTCAATGAAATATAAAAAATTTAAGCATCCTTATTATTCTCTGAAACCTGCTTCACTACGTTGATTAATGCTAGGGATCTGGGGCTAAGAAACCAACTAGGGAGAAATCCCCAGTGTCTGGTATAAAATCTCCTTTTTCATCTCCAATGTTATTAAATTAGGTACTCTTTTTCCTCCTTTCTGCTTATTTGGCTAAAGTTTTGACCTTTAATTTCTGTTTTCATTTGCATATCTTATCCCTTCTACTGTTTTGGGGTATTGTTTATTCTTGTTTTTCAAAGGCTTTCAGGTATACCACTAAGTCATTAAATCGTTGATTTGAGAGCTTTCTAGAATTTTTATGTTGGCAATTAGCACTGTAATCATTCCTCTAATGGCTGCTTTCATTGTGTTCCATAGGTTTTGTTACATTGTATTTTTCTTTTCATTCAATTACAGAAATTTTTAAATTTATTTCCTCATTTCTTTTTTTAAAGCAATTATCATTCAATGAGGCATTGTTTAGTCTTCCCAAGTTTCTGCAATTTTCATTGATATTCAGATTTATTCCATTTTGGGCCAATAAAAGGCAGGATGGCTTTTCAGTTTTCCTATGTTGCTTGACCTAATGTAAAAAATTTTGACAAAAATCCCTTGCTTTATGACATAATATGGTCAATTTTAGAGAAAGATCCTTTGACTGATATCTGTTATTTTAAAAATATGATATTTACTTTTTATTGGCACTGTTGACAAATACATTTGTAAGTGCCTTTTAAACTACTTACTACTGCTCTTTTGCTAAAGTAAAACACTAATAACATATACTATAATGCTATACTACATATCAGTTCCTCAGTCCCCATCAGAGAAGCTTTTTCTTGAAGTATATGGAAATTAGCACAGAGACCTGAAAGTGAGCAATATATAGAGAAGCTTTGGGAGCACTTAGTCTTAAATGGAATGTCTTCATCAAATCTCTCCTTCAAGGTTCAAGGTTGGGAGCATGTCAGTTAGGTCCATTTGATTTATGGTATCATGGAGAGCTGCTTAGGTTTGCAACTCTGTGGCAAGTGTTTTGTCTCGAGAAGACAGAGCAGTTGGGACCAATGAGTAAGGTACAGATTTGGTTGCAGTGGAGATCCTGCAATAATGGAGACACAAGTACCATAAGATAACTGACAAGTACAGCAACAGATGTGGCATAAGCTTACCAGAAGACTCGTATGTGCTGTGGATGGCAGAGCTAGATAAGTGAAGCTCTCAGTCTCTTTGGAGTCCACTAGATGGAGAGTGACCTCAGGTACAGGTTACTGAACTATAAGATCTCAATTGCAGTGCTGTATGTTGGTTGAACATTGATTTACTTGCAACTGTGAGGTGGGTATTCCTTTCTGAAATAAGAAGCATGCAATGTTTTGTTTTTATAATTTTACAGGAGCTCACAGTCTCGAGACTTTGTATTATTAAAGACATATTGGGGTACTTTAAAATGGTGAACATTTTAAAGACTGTGGGAATTTTGATGTTATCCTGTGTTGTGTCTTGTGACATTAACAGGAGATCGTAAGGATAAACAAAAAAGGAAAGGTTAGAATTTAACAGTGATACATTTTGTGTAAAATTGGCAAGGGGTGAGTTGCAGTGGCTAGCGTTTGGCTAATTGACAGAAAATAGGGTGAGCTAGGAAGTTGGAAGCACAGCCGAAAGATGCCTCCATCAGATTGGCCTATAAGTAAATAAATCTGTGGCTCATTTTCTTGATTAATGATGTATGAGGGCTGACAGAACCCTCCTGGAGACAGGGTTCTTCATAGTATGAGAAAGCAAACTGAACAATGCAGGGGGAGCAAGACTGTGAGTAGAATTTCTCCATGGTCTATGCTTCAATTCCTGACATCAGGTTCCTAACTTGAGTTCATGCTCTGATAGGTCTCAATGACTGACTCTGATTGGGACAGAGTCCCAATAAGTCACTTCTTCAGCAAGCTGTGTTTTTTGTCACAGCAAGAGAAAGCAAACAAAGGCACCAAACTTTATTCCTTAAGATGATGCTTATCATTATTTCAGCAGATATTTCTGAGAACCAGCAAAAAGATGATGCGTGGTGCATTCTAATCTAATTTGGTGTTATGGCTTCTTATTGGAGAATTGAGGCCATTAATATTAAGGACTACTATTGAACAGTATCTATCAATTCCTGACATCTTTTTTTTGGTATTAGATCTCTTCTAATGAACTGTTCTGGAATTGTTTATTTACCCATAAGACTTCCTGGGTATGTTTACCTTTCTATTCAGACTGAAATATTCTTTTTAGTCCTCTTTGTAGAAATGGTTTATAGAATCTTAAGACGTAGAGGCTTGTTGGAATAAGTGCTTCAAAGTGGATATGCTTTGAGAGTTCAGAGTCTCACTTTAGTTCCAGTGTGTGCTCTCTGCTTTGTGTTTATGGTTGAAAATGTGATCTTTCAATTTCCTGCTATGTCTGCCTGTTTCCATGATCCATTCTCAGTTATAGACACAAAGTCTATGGAACTAAAAGCTAAAATAAACTATCTTGTTTACAATTACTTTTGACCATGAAGTTTTGTTGCAACAGCAAAGAATCACAACAATGAAGTATTAAAGAGTGTAGTTGAAGCTCTGAGGAACCTACTATGTTTTTTTTTCCCAGAGGAATGCGAAAGATTTTAGAAATTGGGACTTGAAAAGTGTTTGAGTGCTAGAGGCAGAGATTCCTTAACAGGTAATTCTAGGCCAGAAAGACAATACAACTTAGAATAATACTCATGGGAAAAGCATTGCTTGTAAAGTTTTAGAGGAAAACAAGTATTCTATTAGTAACCAGGCTAGAGGCCATGTATATGATAGTTAAGCAAAGAATGGAGCTTTTTTATTTCTCAAGTTCTGAAAATTTGTATGAGGTTGAGTTTTAAAGTAACAGAAAAGTAGTTAGTGTATGTAAAAACCCAATGGAAACTTTCCCTTTGGTTTGGTTAGGAAGTAACCAGACATCACTTTCAACCAATAATGTCTCCATCTTCTTTTTTCCACTTGATGGCTTCAGCTGCAAGTTTCTCTCAATTAGCATTTCTGAAAGGCCAAAGCCCCGTCTATTGAGGCCCAAAACATCCTTGGCCTGAAATGCCTTATAAATATCACAAATACCAAAAAGTATGATAGTTTCATCCTTCACAAAAGAACCATGATTGTCCTTCCTTAATTGGTCTATATACTAACTTGTCAATAGTAGTAATTTTTATGGATTCTACTTTCAGCTCCTGTGACCTTCTCAGTAAATAATTAAAATCTTCCTAAAGGAAGAGTCTTTAGAAATTTAATGGTATCAATGATAAAAATGACTCTTAGGCAATATTACAGAGCAATAGACACAGCCAGAATACAGCAAATACAGAGGCAAATGCCAGCAGCAAACCACTGAACTGAGAATAGGACCCCTGTTGAAGGAATCAGAGAAAGAACTGGAAGAGCTTGAAGGGGCTCAGACCCCTTATGTACAACAATGCCAAGCAACCAGAGCTTCCAGGGACTAAGCCACTACCTAAAGACTATACATGGACTGACCCTGGACTCTGTCCTCATAAATGCAATGAATATCTGTAAGATCACAGTGGAAGGAAGCCATGGTCTACTAAGACTGAACCCCCAGTGAACAGTGATTACTTGGGGGAGAAGCGGCAATGGGGGTGGGGAGGAACACACCACGAAGGAGGATTAGGGGATGTTGCCCGGAACCAGGAAAGACAACATTGAAATGTAAAAAAGAAACACTCCAAGTTAAAAAAAATAAATAAAATAACAAAATAACAAAAATGGCTCTTAGGGAACCCCTCCAAAAGTATGCAACCATAAGATACTTTCTAAACAATTTATGGGTTCTCATGGCACTATTTACTACAAAATGATTTTTCCTCACAAGGGATCTCACTGTAGCCCTTATAGATATAAGAAATAGAGGTATATTATGCATATAAATATGACAATTCTGAAGAAATATATCTTTGAAAATCACAAACTGCCAAATCTCAACTGACATGAGTATTCACTATCTATTCAGTCCAATAGCTATTTTTAAAAGTATTTGAAATGTTAACGGTCTCCAAAAACAAAGGCTGTGGGCCTGCTAGGTTTCAGTGGATAATGCTGCCAAACATGTAAAGAACACAATCAATTCTAGAATAAGAAAGAAAAGGGAACACCTTTGTGTCAAGAGTTCTCCAAGTCATTCCCGTGCTTGATTCAGCACAAGGACTCACATAATGCTGCAGAGAGCCATGCTTCTGGCCATGCTTCATTACAGCTAAAGAATACAGAACAAACCCAGCAAAGGATGAAGTCCAGAGGAAACCAGTTGCAATCTTCCAGGAATTCCTCCCAGTAGAGACCCAAGTGATGAACTATTTCCTGCTGGGTCTGGTTGTGACATGTGTGAAATGTTGTCTACAAGGGAAACTGTTAGAAACTCAGTTCCTGAGGCAACACTGAGGGTTGGTTATGTAGGCTCTTCCTGCCTAGCGCTTAAACTTCTAGTTCCTAATAGGAAAGCAGATAGGCAGTCACCATAAAGCATATTGTTGAATAGTTTAGTTACAGTGAGCATACTCTTTAGTCCTGGAAATGGTAGGAACCCTTCCCTAACCCATGTTCCAAATGCTATGCAAGGATTCACCTTGCAATTGAGCCTTATAAAACAGGTTTGCTATATACAGTCTTTCTTCAGCAGCTTGTGCAGACAGATTATGCACTGTAAACCACAAATATCAGTCCTGGAAACAGTAAGGACATTCCCAAGATCAAAGTTCCTAGATTCCCAGTAAAGCCCTGTTACTTATTTAGTTTTTATTTTTTGCAAAATTCTTTTTCTTAATTGGACATTTTTTATTTACATTTCAAATGCTATTCCCTTTCCCAGTTTTCCCTCCATAAGCACCCTATCCATCCTCCTCCCCCTCTTCTATAAGGGTGCTCCCCATCCCTACCCACCCATCACCCTTTCCCCTACGACATTCACCTACACTGAGGGATCCAGCCTTGGCAGGACGAAGGGCTTCTACTCCCATTGGAGCCCCAAAAGGCCATCCTTTGCTGCATATGGAGCTGGAGCCATGGGTCTGTCCATGTATAGTCTTTGGGTAGTGGTTTAGTCCCTGGAAGCACTGGTTGGTTGGTATTGTTGTTCTTAATGGGGTTGCAAGTCCCTTCAGCTCCTTTAATCCTTTCTCTAATTCTTCCAACAGCTACTCAGTTCTCAGTTCAATAGTTGGCTGCTAGCATTTGCCTCTGTATTTGTCATGCTCTTGCTGAGCCTCTCAGGAGACAGCTATATCAGACTCCTGTCAGCATGCACTTATTGGCTTCATCAATATTATCTACGTTTGGTAGCTATATGTGTATGGGCTGAATCTTCAGGTGGGTCCAGGCTCTGAAAGGCATTCATGATATCAAACTTTGTCTCCATGTCCTCCTAGATTTTTTTGGCTTTTGCTAAGAGGACAGAAAAGTCACACTTTAATCATCCTTGTTCTAAACATGGTCTGTGGGAATGTTTTGGGTTTATGCCCAAGAGAGGTATAGCTGGGTCTTCAGGTAGTGCAATGTCTAATTTTCTGAGGAACCTCCAGACTTATTTCTAGAGTAATCTCAGCTTGTGATCCCACCAACAATAAAGGAGTGTTCCTCTTTCTCCACATCCTTGTCATCATTTGCTGTCACCTGAATTTTTATCTTAGCCATTCTGACTGGTGTGAGGTTTCTAGGTTGTTTTGATTTGCATTTCCCTGATGACTAAGGGTGTTGAACATTTCTTTAGGTGCTTCTTAGTCATTCAATATTCCTCTGGTGAGAATTCTGTGTTTAGCTCTGTACCCCATTTTTAAAATAGGGTTATTTGATTCTCTGGAGCCTAACTTGTTGAGTTCTTTGTATATATTGGATATTAGCCCTCTATCAGATGCAGGATAGGTAAAGATCTTTCCCCACTCTGTTGTTTGCTATTTTATTCTGATGACAGTGTCATTAGCTATCAGAAGCTTTGCAATTTTATGAGATCCCATTTGTCAATTCTTGGTCTTACAATATAAGCCATTGGTATTCTGTTCAGGAAATTTTGAGACTCCTCCCCACTTCTTCTATTAATTTGAGTGCATCGGTTTGATGTGGAGGTCCTTGATCCACTTGGACTTGAGCTTTGTACAGGGTGATAAAAATGGATCAATTTGCATCCTTCTACATGCTGACCTCCAGTTAAACCAGCACCATTTGTTGCTAATGATATCTTTTTTCCACTGTACGGTTTTAGCTCCTTTGTCAAAGATAAATTGACCATAGGTATGTGGGTTCATTTCTGGGTCTTCAATTTTATTCCACTGGTCTATCTGCCTGTCTCTGTACCAATACCATACAGGTGTTTTTTTTTTTTTTTTTTTTTTTTTTGTCACTATTGCTTTGTAATATAGCTTGAAGTCAGGGAGAGTGATTTCCCCAGAAGTTCTTTTATTGTTGTGAATAGTTTTCGCTCTCCTGGATTTTTTTGTTATTCCAAATGAATTTTCAAATTGCTTTCTCACTCTATGAAGAATTGAATTGGAATTTTAATGGGCAATGCATTAAATCTGTAGATTGCTTTTGGCAAGAAGGCTATTTTTACAATATCAGTTCTGCCAATTCATGAGCATTGGAGATCTTTCCATCTTCTGAGGTCTTCAATTTCTTTTTTTTCAGAGACTTGAAGTTCTTATCATACAGATCTTTCACTTGCTTGGTTGGAGTCACACCAAGGTATTTTCTAATTATTTGTGGCTATTGTGAATGGTGTCATTTCCTTAATTTCTTTCTTAGCCTGTTTATCCTTTGAGTAGAGGAAGGCTACTGATTTGTTTGAGTTAATTTTATATCCAGTCACTTTGTTGTTTGTCATCTGCAGGAGTTCTCTGTTGGAATTCTTGGGGTTACTTAATTATACTATCTTATCATCTGCAAATAGTGATGTTTTGACTGCTTCCTTTCCAGTTTGTATCCCTTTGACCTCCTTTTGTTGTCTAATTGCTCTGGCTAGGACTTCCAGTACTATACTGAATAGGTAGGGAGAGAGTAGGCAGCTGTGTCTAGCCCCTGATTTTAATGGGATTGCTTCAAGTTTCTTTCCATTCAATTTGATTTTGGCTACTTGATGACTGTATATTGCTTTTATTATATTTAGGTATGGGCCTTGCATTCCTGATCTTTCCAAGAGTTTTAACATGAAGGGATATTGAATTTTGTCAAATGCTTTCCCATCATCTAATGAGATGATCATGTGTTTTTTTCTTTGAGTTGGTTTATATAGTGCGTTAGGTTGATGGATTTCCATATATTGAACCATCCCTGCATTACTGGGATGAAGGCTACTTGATCGGGATAAATGACTGTTTGATGTGTTCTTGGATTTGGTTTGTGAGAATTTTATTGTGTATTTCTGCATCGATATTCATAAGGGAAATTGGTCTTAAGTTCTCATTCTTTGCTAGATCTTTGTGTGGTTTAGTTATAAGCATAATTGTGGCTTCATATAAGAAATTAGATAGTATTCCTTCTTTTATTATTTTGTAAAATAGTTTGGACAGTATTAGTCCTGGGCTTTTTTTTTTTTTTTTTTTTGAGACTTTTTAATAACTACTTCTATTTCTTTAGGAGTTATGGAGTTGTTTAGATGGTTTATCTGTTCCTGATTTAATTTAGGTACCTGGTATCTATAGAAAATTTTCCATTTCATCCAGATTTTCATTTTTTTTTTTGTTGAATATAGGCTTTTTGTAGTAGGATCTGATGATTTCTTTGAAATTCCTCAGATTCTGATGTTATGTCTCCCTTTTTATTTCTGATTTTCTTAATTTGGATACTGTCTCTGTACCCTGGGGTTAGTGTGGGTAAGGGTTTGTCTATCTTCCTGATTTTTCTCAAAAAAACAAACTCCTGGTCTTGTTGAATTTTTGGGTAGTTCTTTTTATTTCTACTTGGTTGATTTAAGCCCTGAGATTATTTCTTGCCTTTTACTCTTCTTGACTGCATTTGCTTCTTTTTGTTCTAGAGATTTTAGGTGTGCTGTCAAGTTGCTGACATATGCTCTCTCCTGTTTCTTTCTGCAGGCACTCAGAGCTATGAGTTTTCCTCTTAGCACTGCTTTCATTATGTCCCATAAGTTTGGGTATGTTGTGCCTTTCTTTTCATTAAATTCTAAAAAGTCTTTAATTTTTTTTCTTCATTTTTTCCTTGATCAAGTTATCATTGTGTTATTCAATTTCCATGTATATGTGTGCTTTCTGATGTTATTGTTGTTAATGAAGAACAGCCTTAGTTCTTTGTGATCTTATAGAATGCATGGGATTAGCTCAATCATGTTATATCTGTTGAGGCCTGTTTTGTGATCCATTATTTCATCAGTTTTGAAGAAAGTACTATGATGTGATGAGAAGAAGGTATATTCTTTGTTTTAGGATGAAATGTTCTATAAACATCTGTTAAATGCATTTGGTTCCTAACTTCTGTTAGTTTGTCTGTCTTTGTTTGGTTTCTGTTTCCATGATTTGTCCATTGAAGAGAGTAGGGTGTTGAAATCTCCCACGATTATTGTGTGAAGTGCAATGTCTCCTTTTATGTTTAGTAAGTTTTCTTTTGTGAATGTCGTCACCCTTGCTTTTGGAGCATAAATATTCAGGATTGAGAGCTCATTTTGGTGGATTTTTTCCTTTGATATATATGAAATTCCCTTCCTTATCTTTTTTGATAACTTTTGGTTGAAAGTCTATTTTATTTGATATTAGCATGGTTAATCCAGCTTCTTTCTTTGGACCATTTGCTTGGAAAATTGTTTTCCAAACTTTTACTCTGAGGTAGTATCTGTCTTTGTCACTGAGGTGTGTTTCCCCTATGCAGCAAAATGCAGAGTCCTCTTTATGTATCCAGTCTGTTAGTCTATGTGTTTTTATTGGGAAATTGAGTCCATTAATAATAAGAGATATTAAGGAATACTGATTGATGTTTCCTGTTATTTTTGTTGGTAGAGGTGGAATTATGTTTGTGTGTTTCTCTTCTTTTGGTTTCGTTGCAAGGAGATTACTTGCTTTTTCTAGGGTATTGTTTTGTTCCTTGTGTTGGAGTTTTCCATCTATTATCCTTTGTAGGGCTGGATTTGTAGAAAGATATTGTGTAAATTTTGTTTTGTCATGGAATATCTTGTTTTCTCCATCTATGTTAATTAAGTGTTTTGCTTGATATAGTAGGCCGGGCTGGCATTTGTGTTATCTTAGTGTCTGTCTTACATTTGCCAAGGATCTTCTAGCATTCATAGTCTCTGATTAGAAGTCTAGTGTAATTCTGATAGGTCTGCCTTTATATGTTATTTGACTTTTTTTTTTCCATTACTGTTTTTATTATTCTTTCATTGTTTTGTGTGTTTGGTGTTTTGACTATTATGTGATGGGAGGAATTTCTTTTCTGGTCCAATCTATTTGGAGTTCTGCAGGAAGGGCCATATCCCTGAATGCTCCCAGGTTCCATTATCCATAGGGCAGTAGGCAGGTTCTTCTTGGGTCAGGAACATGAGTAGAAATTGAGGTGTCCTCTGAGCTCTCAGGATTGTCTGAACTTCTGCCAGTACAGCTCTCTCCCCAATAGGATAAGGGTACAGAGAGCTGTGGGAGTGGTTCAGCTCTGGGTGCAGGTAGAAACTGGAAGTGTCCTGTCCCAGATGACTTCTGCCTTTGTGTGTTCTGAGGTCACCAGGAAGGTCGATTGTAGCAGAAGTGTTGGTTTTACCTCTGCTCTCAATATGTCAGCACTTTTGGCGACTGGCCTTTACAAAACTTCCTGCCTCATTTTATGAGATCAGCATTGGGTATTTTTTCTCATACCAAAATTAATCAGATAGTACCCATTCCCTGCCAAACTACTGAGTAATCTGACAAGAACTTGGGCAGAAAAATCTACAGCAAATTATTAGTAACAGAATCTAGAACCCAGAAAGTTATACAAAATATCTTACTGTAGCCAGGAGTGCTTTTTTGTTTGTTTGTTTGTTTGTCTTGTGTTGTTTTGTTTTTTGGATTTTGTTTTGTTTTTGTTTTTGTATTGTTTTGCTTGTAACTATTACTTAAAGCCTGGAGTGGGTTTTTTGTAACTGTATAAGGTTTGTTCAAACAAAAGCTTAAACAAGTCAGACCTACTGGGGGACTTGGTAGATGACTCAGCAGGTAACGTTGTTTGCTACCAAACCTGACTGAGTTTGATCTCAATTCCCCAAATGAGGGAAGTAGAAAACTGACTACTGTAAGTTGACTTATGATCCTCCGCACATATGCTATGGCACAATTTTTCATCCCCCCAAAACAAATGAATAAATAAATAAATAATTTTAAAAAGAAAAAAAGCAAAAGGCCATTTGTTATGATTTAAAGAGTAGGTTCATGTGTGTATTGTTTTTCACTGAATTATATGAAGCTAGAGGAGACTTATGGGAACTTTTACAAGCTTTTTGATAGCTACTTTGTCTAAAACCACTAAGTTACAATTTGCCAAGAAAATTTAGATATAAGACAGACACACTTGGTGACAGTGACATGAGTCACAAACTTCGTAATATGTCACACCTAGAAGATAATATCTTACTAAAATTAAGAGAACACTCAGAATAGATTTCAAGGAAGTTGTCTCTTAGCTGCTAAGACTTAAGAAACCTCCTGTTATTTGGCTTATATGTTCAATTTCACATGTCACTGTAACAGTGCAGTCAAGAAAGTGAAATAGAAAATAAATACAAAATTCTAAACATGTATTCAAATGGCAGCTACATTATTATTGTATTAAAATTAATTATTCTATGAGGAAATTTTCTATTCAACATCAGAGTGGATCATATATATTCAAGGAATGCACTGTTTCAATAATTATTTTATATAGAGAATACATGATAAATTAATATTCATAAAATTTCAGATTTTACAACATACAAAAAATAGACTTTGTTGGGCACTTATTTCCCCTCTAAAGGATGGAATAAGGAGTCTTACAAATTTCAAAAATTTCAGAAAAAATAAGAGGCTATGAGAACTCAAGAAATTTACAAAAGATACCTCTGTCTCTGAGACTATATAACCAATGACTTCAGTGCTACATTCTTCAGCATAAGTCATCATTAGCTATGGATTGAAAATTGTGGTGATGCAATTGTTTTTTAGTATCCAGTTCTTCTATAATTAATCCCAATAAACCATTAATTTATCAAGCTATATTTTATTAGAAATTGTTATTTGGTATTTCATACATGGCCTATATGAATGAATAGATTGTTTTTGTCTTTCCTGGAAATGTTATGCAGCAGCTGGGAATTTGGGGACTTTAAAAATTGTAGTGATTTATTCGATGTACTTTGGAGTATTTGAAATACTTTATGGAAAAGCACACATTTATGACAGACTTGATGTTACAGGGGTATACACCAGTGCCAGTGCACATTATCAAAAAGTTTTAGATTGTCTTTTCTAGTCAAAAAGTTTATAGATTTATTATAGGGAACAGATTTTTATGCACCAAATATTTTATGTATCTTGTGCCTAGCACTTTGAAAAATATTGAAGAACACAAATGAATGTATACTGATGTTATTTATCCTCAGTGAATTTTAGACTAATAATTCCTTTTATTTATATGCACATATTTTTTATTGCTGGATAATAGCATATATACATATAATTTGGTCTGTCAAGTCCACACCCATTCTCTCTCTTCCAATTCCTCCCTTATACCCATACCATTATTCATATATTCTCTCTTTTTCCAAGGTGAGCAAATCTATCCAGTACTGCTGGTCTGTGTATGAGTATAAGACTACTGGCCTATTGGTTGTCTCCCAGTGGCCTTATCTTTAGAACTGTATCTTTCTCAGCAGCCATCAACTGCTAATATAGTTCTTAGCTAGTGAGATATCTTGACTTCCTTTCACCCCAAGTTAGGATTTTGTATGGTTTCATTGTATAAAACTTGCATGATCAAAATAAGTAGCACAGTTAATTCACATGTGCAACTATACTGTTGTGTCTGTAAAGCATGTTATACTGTAGTTATTCATTGCCTATGGATCATACAATCATTTCAATAATCCTCAAGCCTTTGCTAGAAATGGTTTTATATAAATGTTCCATTTATGGATGAGCACTGTATAATATCTTATTCTCTACATGACAACCAGTTGTTGTTCCCTGTGTTAAAAGCTTCATCTAGTGCTGTTAGAATATCCTCTGATGGTTGCTGAGAAAATGTAGTAATTTTTGGGGGTATTAAAAGTATTCATCAGGATTGAGAGATGTAATCTGTGGGTATATATGTTTTTTTTGAGTTAACTTAATATAATGTCAATTTAACAGCATAAAGGTACTAGATCCTCCACTAGGGCTATGATTTACCTAGTCTTAGAGTCTTGGCCCCTTAATGGTGCAAATATTATCTTGGAGAGTAGACCTTCAATCAAATCATAAAGTAGTTGGTTAGTTACCCCAGTAACATTAATGCAACAATTATAGCAGTGGGAATATGCTGCCTGAGTAGTTGCTGTAGCTCCTAAGGTACATAGGCAGGGAAAGATTAATAATTACTTTTTCACTTAACAGTATACACAACATTTTCCTGAACTAGGAAAGCAAACCAGTATGAAAAAAAGCTTAATTTTTCCATGTGTTATGACTCAAGAATGTTATATCTCCAGAGGCTCATAATATCAAAATCTAGAAGGTATCTAAGAGCAATGGTAATAGTTCATAGTATTTCGGTATATATGAGACTCTACCAACCAATAATTATACAAGAGATAATCTAATTATGACACACTGCTTTTTATTTGATTGCTAATGACCTTGTCTTGTCATTGTCACTTGTTGTAATGTAACACGATTTAAATTATTTTAAATACATGAATGTGTATATAGTCTAGGAAAGTACTACAATAGTACGTTTCCATGTGAGTTTTTAAAATAGTCTTGAGTGTTATTTTACCTCTATACACACTATCCTCTAGCCTATCCTCCCATCCTCCATTTGATTTCACCCTTTTGCTTCATTATCTCCTTCCCACTTCATAACACTTTTGTTTCTATCTTCCTTTTCCTAAGAGCTAATAATTTTTAATTGTCTATAGAACACCACATTTTAGGCTGGTAACTTGTGGGAAATGCTAAACCTCCCACTGAACTTCAGAACTATTATGTGTTAACAATATCCTAAGATGATTCATGTGCAAGTAAAATTTTTAAAAGTGATGATTAAATACTTCCCATAACTGCCATTTAGTCAATAAAAAGGTCAATGAAGTTAGAGTCTCGTGAAAAAAGAGAAATGAACATTAAGAATAGAAATTTGGAAATGTTATAGAACACTCATAATTTTGTTATATCTACATGTGATCAGCCAGCTTAAATTCTGCCTCACCTTATTTAATTTTTTACTCACTAAATTTGTTTTTAATATATTTTGTAAATTATATATCTGTAGCTGATTAGATATTCTAAAGAGGCATCAGGAGACATTTTGTGAAAACCAACCAAATCTATTTAATCATCTGATTCCTTAACAAACTGAAATCTCATTCATATAGAAAACACACTGCTATTTAATAAAGATGGCTAAACCTTTATTGAGAAGTATTAGTTTAAAAGTTTTAGTTCATGTAAGGAAATGATTTATAAAAATATGAAAAACTGCTGCTGAAACAGTTTATAAAAATTCAGATTTCCCAATTAATCTAAACCATTAATAAGGAATCTTATTTTCTGAATATCATTTCATAACTACAAAGTAAAAATAGAAATTATTTTTCTTGTGAGTGGAAAGACTCTTATCACCAAGGTGACGTCAGTATAGTTTCCTGATTTAGTAAAAAGGACAGTTATAATAGAGTGGAGCTAAAATTTAAAATGAGTCATTGAGTAGTAGGCTATGAAAGAAAAGTTCATAGATAAGGTATTATGCAAATGGTAAAATGAAGTTGTTTTATCTATACCAATGATCAAAACAGTGCATATAACATTAAGAACTTCATAATTTCATAAGTAATATAGACATGAAAATTATCCCAATAGAATTCAATTGTTTTTGAAACTATATACATGTAATTATGTAAACTTTAGATTAAGATAGTTAAGAAAGATGTCCATAAGTATCAACATTTGGAGCTTATGACTAATAGTTAAAGTGAACATGATTAGGGAAGTTATTGTAGGCAATGGACATAGGCTCTTGCATAGAAAGTCATTACCATGAATTAAAAAGAAAGAAAGGAAGAAAGAAAGATATAGTACTCATGGGACACACTAAGATGGAGAAACTGAAGACAAGGGCAGGGAAATGAGCCCTATCATGAATATCTTTGGAAGGCCATAATCAATCATTATTTTGAACATTAACCAATAAACAGTATTGAATAAGTAAAAGAAAGGTAGTGAAATGATTGAAATACATTTTGGATGATATTTTGAAGGAGCCCTTGGTCCTGCCAAGGTTGGACCTTCAAATATTCTTTGTAGGTTCTGGAATACCACTAGATAGTTTCTGAAAGCATTTTAAAAGGAGCAAAGATCATTTTTAACAGTCCTTGGGAAAACATACATAACTTGAAATTATCTCTCACATACATGCACACACACACACACACACACACACACACACACACACACACACACACACACATTAACGAATACGCACTATTTTTTCTCATTATCTGAACTGGATAGGCCAACTAGCTTCAAAACACCCTATCACCTCTTTCCGTCTCATGAATGCTAGAGTTATAGGTATACCATGCCCATCCAAGAAATCATTATTTTAATAGTCATTTTTTGTCTTGTCAGTTTAATAAAGATTGAGATATAAAATTAGGACCAAGTTAGTATTAGTGAATAATAATTAGGTTATTCAGAACAATAAGAATATACATATGGGTATAATAGCATATATTTAAAAACATCTTAAAGTATTAATAATAGCAGAAAAAACAGTGGAGGAGAGCCCAAAATATTAAGAGTAATAATCCAGAAAATGAAATTAGCACCAACTCATTTCCTCTCCTAATAAAATTGAATCTTTTAGGCTTAAAATCCAGTAAATTAAAATTGACAATTATGGAGTCTATCAAGGAAAATTCTATAACGAATGGAGTAACAGAAATACTTTTTTAATCTACTTTATCCTAGAAGTTAACATTTTTGGCAGAAAAGTCCAGTTTACACTTTCCAGGATGATTAAACTTTTGTGTATCACGTGAGTAGATTAATATGTTTGAGAAGAGTTTGTTCCTAAAATAATATAACTTCAAGTTGATCCCTCCTATGGATTAGTAGCCTAGACTCATATAACATAAGTTGGTCAAAAAGAATATATGGCTGTAACTATAGTGAATCTAGAGAGGAAGTATCTATAAATATATACTAAAATTAACAATAGGTTCACACTGGAGAGAAGGCATTTATACTAAATTTCATAGCTCTATAAACTAGTTTGTAAGACGAACCATGTCACCTATTTAAAATAGTTGGACGCATGAACAAGGCAACAAAATATGAGAAAATAAAAAAACTTTCATATACCCTTCAAACGTTTTTCTTATCAGACAGATTATAAAATAAACATGCTAGCTTATGCTTAATGTACTAACACCCCACAAGGAACAAGATACTATTAAATATGACCTAGATATTTGAAAACATGCCAAATAGAACTGGCAGGAATGAAAACATATTTAAAAATATTTCCGGATTCATTAAAAAATTGACATTACTGAAGACATAACTCATTCAATTTGAAGATAAGCTAGGATAAATTTTCTGAATGCATTACAGAATGATAATGAAAGAAAAATATCAGTGCAGATAAAAATACAAACATTTTCTTTTTGAATTTAACCCAAAATCAGTAGTTACCTCAAGGTTCTCATTCATCGTCTTATCGCTGCCTAGAATCCTATACCCTTAGATGTTTACACTGATGAGTGACCTTTTCTAAGTTTTGATATTGCAGACTGCCCATTCCTAGACAGGATTTCCATGATCGGTACTGAATACTGTAATCCTCAAACAATCACATTACCCTTAGTTTTATATAATGCCAATTCTGGAGAGCTAAGGAAAAACAAATTGCACAAAACCAAGTACTATGTATTTAAAATCCTTTTCCTTTAGTCCTTGGTAGTAGAGTTCTACCATTTAAAATGTTGCTGGCCCCTGTGGTTGAATTAGGGAAAAGCTGGAAGAAGCTGAGGAGGAAGGCAATCCTGTAGGAGTAAAAACAGTCTCAATTAACCTGGACCCCTGAGATCTCTCAGACACTGGACCACCAAACAGGCAGCATAGACCAGATGCAATGAGTCTCCAAACACATATACAGCAGAGGACTACTGGGTCTGAGTTCAGTCAGAGAAGTTGCACCTAATTCTTAAGAGACTGGAGGCCCCCAGGGAGTGGGGAGGTCTGTAGTGATAATGGTGGTGGGGGGAGAAGATACAGGATGTAGAGTAGTCAAAAGGTAGACCAGGAAGGATAAAGTCTGGAATGTAAAATAATAATTAATTAAAAAAATAAAAAGAAAGTAAAACAGAAAGAAAGAAAGAAACAAAGAAACAAACAAAGAAAGAAACAAAGAAACAAAGAAAGAAAGAAAGGAAGGAAGGAAGGAAGGAAGGAAGGAAGGAAGGAAGGAAGAAAGAAGAAAAAGAGAAAAAGACATAGGGGCCTCTCCCAGTCACCATGTGCTTTGGCAGAGAATATCACTGGCATGTAAATATTAGGAAATAATTATAATGACAAAACTTTTGTTTCCAGTATGTAAGCCACTAATTCTATAGGTACCAAGAGGCAACTGTGAGAGTTGCAGCAACTATGGTGCAAGAGTGGTTTTGTAAACTCTGGATTTGATATGATACGATGATGCACTTTCTTTTTCCACAGACATTATCTTAATAAAATTTACTTAGATATGATCTACCTATCAGAAAATGTTAGCTTCAAAAGTGTCTTATTTACACAAAGAACTATGCCTTTGTCTTTTCAGGGAGATGTTTTACCACTAAAAGGAAATTCTGTACCTGTCAACAGAAATTTCCCATGAACTTTTCTCAGCCCTTAACAAACATAATTTCTATCTAAAGGTTTTCCCAATACAGTTTCAGACCTTGTATTTTTATAGATATTTTCTTATCTAAATTATTTAATAAATATTTTTGGAGGCTGACTTTTAATCTTTTTCTTTTGCTTCTGGTGATAAAACCCAGTGTTCCCACACACATGCTATCTAATCAACTGTATTTCTGTGATTTTTCTGCTTTTGATAATGTCATTTGTCTCCCACTTATGTCCTATCAAAGGTTCATGGAGATTGTTTTACATCTGTTTTCTCTTATTTTAAGTGTATTTATTGTTTCTATACTCTTTACTCATCAGTTGTACATTTGTTTTAATTAATCTTAGATTTTCAAAGACATGTATTTTATTTTCAGTATCCCTTTTCTAGGCTCCTAACCATGCTTAGAAAGTTTTATTGTTTTGATAGTAATGATTAAATTTATATTTTGCTTCATAGGGCATGTGACATTTGCTGTTGTTATAAAACACCTTGGTAAATGCAAGTTCAGGGAGTAAATATTACAACTTTATGGACAGGATCTGCAACACATGATGAAATTGGCTAGTCTCTATAAGGGTTAGCTATCTCCATACTTCTAGCTTTGCTGATAGCAATGCACGTTCTCTCTTAGGTTGGGTGTACTCCATTCCAATAGCTTGTTTTGGCAGATGTCCCATGATCCTGGCATCAGCAATCCTCCAAGGTCTCCATTACAATTTAGCTTCGCCATCACTTCATCACACAACAGCCTCTTGGGACCTCCTTGAAGGAATTTATTCTAGCCATAATTTCCTGGCAATAGTTCTGCTTTGTAACAACAGAAAAGGACTCCTTGGTCCTCATAGTTTTGTATTATCCATTCTTTCTTGTAAAATCAATACCATATGGATGACAATGCCAAGTTCTGCTAACAACTGTTGATGATCTTGGATAAATATTTTTCTAGGCAGTAGCTGTCAAAGAGCAAAGGATTACTTCAGTTTGTCAATTTTTGGTATACATGTCATGCTTTTCCTTAAACCACAGACATTTGGGCAATATATTTACTATATATACTGAAGGTGTATACATATAATTTATATATGAATATATACTTATATATTTATTATATAATATATAATACATTTATATATAATATATACCATATATTTTTGAGATATATATATTGATATATATATATAATATAATTTAATTAGAACATTTCTTTATTCCCTTTCCTCCCTTTAAACCATCCAAACTTTCCTATCACAATTTTCCTTCCAATTCTCAGCCACTTCCTTTACCTCTGTATAATTCTATCTGTATGAATGCTTTGGGGAATGGTGATTTGCACTGGACAACCAGTTATACTCTTCCCTGGGAAAGGCTATATCTCCCATTGCCAGATTTATAAATTTAGCTGTAGTTCTTTGTATAGTGTTGAGGCCTTGTGGGCTTTTTCCTTCCAGTTTGGTATGGTCATTGTTGCCATTTCTCACTTGGACAGTAATGTTGCTGACATTTCTAGGAGACACAATTGCATAGCAAACTCCCTGATCTTTCTTGCAATGTATCCACTCTATGTTCTGCAATGCGACATTGTTCCTTCTGTGTGTATGGCAGTGGAGAATATTTTCACTGGGACTGAGCTTCACAGCTCTTACATTTTGATTTGTTTTGGTTTTCTGTTGTGATCTTTGCTATTGTGAAGAGAAGTTTCCTTGATGAAGGATGAAAACTACACTTGTAAGGATAAAATACTAATATTGTAGTTAGGGATTATGCTGGTTTAGTAAGTTGGTGGTTCTAAATTCTCTTCCAAGATCCATGACTGCACTCTCCCTGGGTACTTGACTAGGTTTCCAGTACTAGGTATAATTTCCCTTTTGTTTCGTGTGTCTTAAATCCAACTAGAGAACTGTATAGGTATAGCTGAGGTATGTGTGCTACTAAGCCACTCAGAGTTATCTTGCAATTGTTATTGTTATGGTTCATAGACATGTGCGTTTTGTTTGCAGATATTTTATTTATTTAGCTTTTCTGAGTCTATGTTGGTTAGGAGCATTGGTCTATAGTTTTCTTTTTCTATTGTGTCTTTTCTTGGTTTTGGCATTGGAGTAATATATTCATATACTTTTAATAGTTTAAGAAGATTAGCTATATCTTTTTTGAAATCTAGTAGAATTATACTGTGTCTCCATCTATTTCTGAACTTTTTTCAATTACTATTTTATTTTCCTCATTTGCTATTGGTAAGCTTGTTTTAAATTCTTGATTTAAGTTTAGTGCTTAGATAACTATAGAAAATCTTTTAGATTTTCCAACTTAATGAAGTACAGGATTTTATAAATATTCCATTATAATACTCTAACTTTCTTTGATGTCTGTTGTAATATTTGCCTGTTTATTTCTGATCCTGTTAATTTAGGTCCTCTCTTTGCTTCTTTTAGTTAGTGGATCCAAAGCTGTGTTAATCTTGTTTACCTTTATTAAAGAACTGACTCTTAGAATCTCTGATTTTCTGTATTTTTGTTTCTTTATTTGGATTTCATTGTTGATTTTTGTTCTGGTGTTTATTGTTTCTTGCTGTCATCCTGGTTCAGATTAGGTTTGGTCTTGCTTTTCCAATGTTTTGAGTTGCATCATTAAGTTATTCATTTGCACTCTTTTTGAATTTTTAGTGCAACTGCTTAGAGCTGTAAATTTCCCTCAGAGGATTCTTTCAATGTATTTCATACATTTTGTTGTGATAGGTTTTCATTTTCATTTAGTTCCAGCATTTGTTAAAAATAACTTTACTGATTTCCTTTTTGACCCATTCATCATTCAGTAATAAGGTGTTTAATTTTGATGAGTTTGAAAATTTACTAGTGATTTCTTGGCTGTCAATTATAAGTTTGATCGCATTGTAGTCAAATAAGATAAAGGAAGTTGCTTCCTGGTCGCTGCCACCCCGGAGAGCCCGTGGGCAGAACCTCGCGAGCGAACTCGAGCCTCGGGGCCACAGGTAAGACTAACTTATCTGCTGCAAGTGACTTGCCGGGTGGAATCGGGACAACAGAGGCAGAATCCCTCTAGGACCAGGCACGTCCTGTGTTTACCGGAAGTCCCACACCCGCGGATCCCGGCCCGC